>NW_013665695.1:1225515-1227963 GCF_000517525.1 Limulus polyphemus | reverse complement strand
TTTTTTTTTTTTTTTACATTCAAGGTTACAGCTGATATAGTATAGCAAATATAAAACTAAAAAGAATATCACAAAACTTAAGTATCTGACTTTGAAAAAAAAAAAAACAGAAACTTGATCTCAAGCAATGGCTATTCATGTCTTAGTAATTAGCTGTTACTTTCAATTCTGAACATAATGCAAGTTCTAGGATGTAGAATTTCCTGTTACTCAATTTGGTAATAGCATATCAGTATGTATTTAAAATACATGCAATAAGCTTTTTTCAGCTTATGAGACAATAGTTCCAACACTTATTAGACAATTTATATCTTATCTATATAAATACCAATTTATCTTGAAAAAAAAAAGAAAAAAACATGCTTGTATACAAAATTATCTTTCAAGTTTCAATTCTAAACTGTTCAAGGCAAAGCATACAGAATACAAACAAACAAAATAAAAATAGGGAAACAGATCAAAATGAAGCTGTCACCAGGTTTTTGGCAAAGCATAAAAAACAGATCATGATAAATGTTCAAAAAGATCACATTTCTCATGTTTAAATACTTCAACAGCTATGCTTTGTACAATGCCTGAGAGAGATCTGGTGGCAGATTCCAGCAGATTTATTTCCACTCAAAACAAAGCAAATTTATTATGAATAATCATTACATCAAAAATCACAGGGAAGAACATTATGCATTTACTACTGGGATACATACAAGGGATGGATGTTCTAAGCATGACAAACAAAATAAAAACAAACTGATAGGAATAAGGCATGCAAAGCATTCATTGCTTTTTAAATAAACAGTAATGAGGAATAAACACAGATATGAAAATGCATACATTCAGGTGAGGGTTTTTATGTTTCAGTAACTGAAACTGGAACTAAAGCTGAACATAATGCTTGGGATACTAGTAGATGAGATTAAGCTTTCAATAACTCAAACCAATGCTTGGGATACCAAAAGTTAATATTAAGCTTTCAATAACTCAAACTAATGCTTGGGATACTAAAAGTCAGGATTAAGCTTTGATGCCAATACTACACAATTCTGTATAACACCACAGTTTAATCACTAATTCTTAAAAAGTTAAAACCATTTATTAAATTAAGCATCAATACTTTAAGGAACTGCATGTATAAATTAAGTATTACTTACTGCATTGTAGGAGTTATGACAGTAGTTATGATTTAATTTTAAAGCCATGACTGCAGGTTCAATAGTGCTGAGGTACTGGGTGGTTTAAGTGCTTGAGCAAAGTTAATGGAGAGTTTAGTAACTGCTATATGACTCATGACTATAAATTCAATGTACAGTAATGCTGAGATATTGAGTGGTATAAGCTACATTGTAGTGACTTCAAAATTCAATTCATTCTTGATTTACTGCATGTGGTATGAGCTATAAAAATGCAATTTAGCAACCGACAACTACAAACTCAATCTAACTTTGAGCAACCAGGTGATATGGATTAGAGTCACAAGTTCAATTATCCTTGTCACTGCAGGTTCAGTGAATTACACCAACTTTGTGACCCCAAAGTTGCCATCTGTTTCTTTACTATAACTCTTAATACATTTTGTATATCTTCATGAAATCTGGCAAGATTTCAGTAAACATTATAAGTTTTTCATACACAAAAAAATCTGATTATTTAAGTACTTTTACTAAAAATTTATCTGTGAATATATGAAGTCAAGTTGTTGACTATACTGTACTCAAAGTGTTTTTTAATGTTAAGATTAAAAATATTTTTCTTCACCTAAAAATTGTCAAATTTCATTTGTATTATTTCTAAGATCTCCTAAATAAATATAAAATTTAATGTTGTTTCAGTAAAACTCCATATTTTATGTTATTTTATCTACCCTAACTATATGCACTCAGTCAATTTCAATGATCTAATAAATACCATAAAAAATATGAAATAAATCTAAATTACCTTTTTCACTCTCTATAATGACTGCAGATTGTAACATGAAACTACAGTTGTTAATCCTAAATAGCTTAAAGCTTGTAAGAGAATCCATCTGTTTATACTTAAGTTTTATTGTTTCATTACCCTTTGACACACCTAACTAATAATCTTGCCACACAAGCTGTAAATAACTTGGTAAATACACAAGCATACCTCATGAGAATTATTATTATTTTTCATTATCTTTTCTAATATATAAAAACATACATGATAAAAAAAAAGAAATATGGTAATTACATGTGTCCCCCTTTTTTTTGCTGTTTGACTATTGATGAAAGTTAAGCCTACTTCTTAAACTAATGGTAATAATACACTAAATTTTTATTTAATTAAATAATGCACTTAAGAACACAGACTAATAATATGCACAAAACAAATAATGCTTTATAACTATCATAATTTACCTGGCTTTCTAACTGTGTGATAAGAGCAGTTACGTATATTCTCGTTTGATAATTTCCTTAATTTCTAGTATAAATT
>NW_013665695.1:1216262-1225439 GCF_000517525.1 Limulus polyphemus | reverse complement strand
ACACTATAAATCACAGTGATTCACACATTTTATTTACAGTGCCTACTGTTTGCTTAACTCAATTATCTCTATCTTCAATCTATCTCCCGCTGGCTTATATTCTAAAAACGAGGGCGTCTGGCAAACACTCGAACATTCGCAGGGTTCCTCGATAAGTCATTATCCTTCTAGAAACTCCAGCGCGCATGCTCCCAGCATTGTGTGACTTCTGCTGTTGTAACAGAGCCTTTAAAAATTTAGCTAAGATTGTCTATGCACATATCGTGAAAGAAATTTTCAAACTGGAGGGAAAATATGCATTGTTATATAAAGAAAAGAATATAATACATTATTCGATAGATTAATATTTTGTTTTGATATTGGTTATACATAGTGTAGCACAAAAAGTCAGAAAGAACTGTTGGCAATTTTGTGAAAGAGAGGATATGACAGGTGGGCATGGCAACTGGGCCCGATTTTATAGTTTATGGCTCCATAAACAAATAAGACTGAAGGCTATTAAAAGTATGATTTGCCTTAGTAAAATCTATAATATAATGTGTAACTAACATTAAATTCTGTACTTCTCAGAGGGGTGTTAAAGAAATTAAAGATGAGGGAAGACTTAGAAAAAAAATGTCAAAATTCTCATACTAGGGGAGATTGAGGATATTTAAAAATATTTCCTTATAAAATTAAGAATTTAAAATTTATATAATATTAAAATTTTATTTATTAACTACATTTTGATCCCAAGTTTATTTGTATTCCATGATAACAGTTTGATTAAATTTTGAATGCAACTATGAAATGTTAGGTTACTTTAGTAAAAATAATACTAATAATAATTTTAAGTATTAAAAGAAGACGCAAAGTGAAATATAATGGACAGAAAACCAAAGTGGCAACTTTTTTTTACTAAATACTTCTTGAAATTAAAGGGAATAGGAAATATGTGTAGTTTAAAATTATAGAGCCAGAAGGTGTCCTGCTGAAAAGGTGCTTTTGGTAACATGCAAGCTTTATATTGTTTCATCAATTATTCTCTAAAGTCTCAATATTTTTAAAACATTTTTTTATATAAATGGTTTATGTATATCTGGCTCACATTTAACAAACGTGAAATTATTAAATGGCAAAATGTTATTGACATTAGTATTGTAAGTTGTTGACAAGATAAGTTTATAAAAATTAAGTTACTGTACAGCTAAAAGTTGAAAAAGCATGAAATATGTTCAATTTTTAACACAGACTTCAAAAACATAATTAAATAAAGAATGGAACATGAACATATACTATTCATATAAATATACATATTCTCTCTATTATGATATCAAATTTATTTTATTCCAGTTTCTGTCATGCAATCCTTTGCTATACTTATTCAATTAGACTCAAATATGCATAAGCCACAGGATTCAATATTTTAAAACTGTTTAGGTGTAAATATTTGAAAAAAGTGAAGGCTAAGAATGAACTAAGTATCAAATCACTATTCTACCTTGTAAATGCAAATAAACCAAAGTTAGTTATTTGGTTCAAATACTGTAGGCTAGAATATTAAATACAATTCTTAAGCACTTCTAAATTTCAGAATATATAAGCTGTCATATTGGAAGAAATTGTAGAGATTTATTTATAATTCAATATAAAATATCAGCAGTGTTAAGAATAATTTGTAAGTTTTTTAAAAAGGAAAACCCATAATTAAGTACACGTAGGTTATGCACCTACACCTCTGTTTGTTCAGCATGTGCTCTATTGTAGTACTTCCCAACCCCTGGTCTGATGTTAAGATCTTACTGTCCTGTAAAAATGAGTAACATAAATTTTTAAAACAGATGCACAATTGATAAATTTAATTAAAATCAAAGCCCATGATTGTATTGTATTTTGTGTAATTAAAGAGGGGCAGTTGGAACATTATAAGATGTGTGACTGTGCTAGTCTATACTACAAAAAAGGTTGTGGATCACTGTTCCAGAAAATTAAGATTACCAAGGTTAACATATGGTAATCTACAAACCCACTAAATCTTCCATACACAAAATATAACAGCAGAGTTTGCTAAAATAACTGTAGATGATATTAATATCTTACGTATGAGACTTAATATACAAGTTATTATTAGCTAATATAAATTTAATATTTCAAAATACCTTACATAATTCCAATGACAAAGCCACATTAAATTGTTTCTTCTTTTATAACAAAAAATTATTTTGTTGAAGTTTGAATTGATCTGTGTTATTTTTTTTATTTATGAATTACTAAAGCTAGCTTTTCAATTGTTGTAAAACTAAAATTAAGTATATAAATGTATTAATAAATATTTTACTTCTACTACAAGGAGACTTATTTCTAAATAAATTGACTATGACTCCACATACAGTATTTTCCACAAGGGAATTTAAATATTTTACTCAATTATAAAAGAAATATTTTACATTGCTATTTAAATTTGTTAACAAGTTAAAGAATTATTTCAAAACAGTTTCCAATACAAAACTATTAAAAATGTTAAATAATCAAAATTTCTTTAATTCTAAACATTAAGAATTATGTACAGAGTAAACAGATTAATTCAAACATAAGAATCTGTATGCATACCACAGTATGAAGTATACTTTCAAGTCCCAGGATTCAGCATCTTACTAAAACAGTTGATTATTTCAGTATTGAAAATAGCAGTAAAACATAACATGTTTATTATGGAATGCAATGCTTCAACTTATCAACAATAAACAAAAATAATTTATTCATTTATGTAATCCTTCCCTTTAACCATGTCTCTGAACATAGAAGAGCTAGTTTTTAATTTATGCAAGTACATCTTTAAGAAGGAAAGTACTATTTACACTATTCTGATTTGCTTATGTACACACTAATACATCTATTTAGCATTGACTTGTATAGTTATGAGATGACCTTAGCTGATACTTTTCACTCATGCAGATAATTTATTTGTTGAAAATGTCTTTGGCTAAGCTATGACAATTTATGTGGCACATTCATGAGATGTGCACAAAATTAAAGAAAGAAACAAAATATGAATTTAGTAGATATTAACATCATTTACCTCTTCAATTTTTGCTATACCTTTTTGCCTGTTAAAATCAGAACTAAAAAATCCTGACGAATAAATTCTAGATGGTATGTTTTGACTCGCAGTTTAATAAAAATAAGAATACATTTTTTAGGTGTAAAAAGAGAGTGTGTGTGTTTTTTTTGTCTACTTCTGTATCCAGAAAACTGTTCTCAGTTGCCATGCCACCCCATACAAGATCGTGTAACCCATTATCACATGATATAGCAACCAATACAGGATATCAACCTAATATCATAGATAGGATCTACAAACAAATATTTTAATGAATTACAAATTTCTGGATGTACCAAATTGCAGACAACCAAAAAGGGAAATGAGGAAAGAATGCATTTGCCATATGTTTCATCATGGTCAACAAAAATAAATATTGTGTTAATGAAAGATATGGGTTGTCAAATAAAGTTTACTCCTCAATTAAAATTAATCAGTATTATTAATGCTGTGAAAGATAAAACTGAACTAAGGGATAAATGTAGAATATATAAAATTTCATGTAGTTGCAGTTTAAGTTGTACAGGTAAGACAAGTAGAAATTCTAAATTGAATAATATAGAAATGCTGTTGATAAATCAAAAATGAGTGATTGGATCTTGGTGGAACATGTGGGACAATGTAAAAATATTTAAACAAATAAAGTATAGAAGAATTGTTAGAAATTGCCAAAAACAAAATTATTTTGGCTAGAGATTTAGGTCCTGGTGCCATAGAAGTAAATTTCTGGAAGGGAATTGTGTAAATGGTGCCATTGTACAAAATGCAAATTGTACACATACAAGGTACATAAATGGATTTTTTTTTGTCTTCTTCATCTCCTGAAGATGGTGGAGCATGTTCCACTAAAACAAGTAGTTTTTAGCTTTTATTTTTTGTTTTTGAATTTATACAAGTATATTATTGCACATGTTGAAGTGTTGCCATTGTCAACTTATTATTTTTATTAAATCTTTGCACAAGAACTGTCAGTCTAACATATTAAATTTAACAGTTTTTATCAAATCAAACTGTTCTGGAGGCATAAAATGATATGGATTATTATGCATGGTGCTTACTAAAAATTTGTTTTTTATTTATAAAGATGGTTTTCATCCTGTTACATATCCACAAATACTTGGTTTCCATTGGCCCAACAATTCCAGTTTTTGAAACACGAACTGTGTTGTTTCAAAGAGAAAGAATGAAAACTGAAAGATGTGAAAGAAAAGTTACCATGTATAGCAAATGGTTCAGTTTATAATCAATAAACTAAAGAAAAAACCATTAATTTATGTAATCCTTCCTTCCTATAACCAAGTCTTGTTCAACAAAGTAGCATTGCATACATAATCAGCACATAGTACCAATAGTTATAAATCACACGAGTTGAGGTGTACTGTAGTCTTTATAACAGTTTCTAGAGCTAAATTTCAGTGAAACAAGTTAGTGATAAGATGTAAAATTATATCAGGTAATCGTAACTGTTGGAACTATAATCGTTTAGTTGTATTTGCCACATAGAAACACATTTTATGACTCGGACTAATTTTACAGCCTTGATATCAGAAATATCTACCAAACATATTTCCTTATGAACTATGAAAAACAAAGATGCATTTGAGTCAATTTCTTGTTTTGCCAGTTTCAGTGTTATATCACATTACAAATTGTGAATACTTATTTATGTTAATATTAGAAGACTATTATTTTGTAATGTAAATACTGACTAAATGTTTTCTGGTAATATGTTATTTGTTTGTACAAAATGTTGTTTTCAACATGCTGGTAAATCTTTTTTTTCAATAGAAATTACTCAAAAACGTTACAATATAAAAGTGTGTAATTTTTGTAAGGGTTTATTAAGTTTTCAGTTAGCTTTATATTCAGACAAATTGTTCCAGATCTTGTCAGCACTTTTTTTACTCAAAGTAGGCTGGGATTTGTATCTTTCTTTAACTAGATTAGACTTAGTTTATGATTTTGTAAATTTTAGTACTTAGATATTTATAATACATGAAAAGAAGTTGAACCTCTCATGACTGTGTTGGTTTCAGAAACTTATTTTCAAATAAGTGAATATTAGTTGATTTGTTATTCATGAAAAAATACAGGTTTTTCTTTCTTCAAAATCTATACGAGTTAATACTAAACTAATTGAAAGTAGCTACACAAGAACATTAAGCAAGCAAACAGGGGAGAGTCACCTAGCTGAGTTAATACTAAACTAATTGAAAGTAGCTACACACGAATGTTAAGCAAGCAAACAGAGGAGAGTCACCTAGCTGAGTTAATACTAAACTAATTGAAAGTAGCTACATAAGAACATTAAGCAAGCAAATAGAGGAGAGTTACCTAGCTGAGTTAATACTAAACTAATTGAAAGTAGCTACACAATAATATTAATCAAACAAATAGAGGAGAGTCACATAGCTGAAGATAGAAAGTACTTAATGCTGATGTCTAATTTTTTAGGCATGTTTTCTTTTTTTAACAACTTTAAGCTAAGAATTTACACACTTTAATTATATCATTATTCATCACAAGACACTAATAGTTTTATGAAAATAAATCATTTGCACCACAATATGTTCTATTTATTCTACATACAGGAGTAGATATTTAATCATGCTTACTGTTATTAAATCTGTAATATTTAATGTAAAACTGTTTGGTTTTGTACACAAACTTATTTGTGACTTAAAAACAAGGTTAAAATGTATTTTCTTGTATATAGTGACAGATGTTAAAATTAATATAGCTTTCTGGTTCTTTTCATATTATTTTGTTTACCCACATTCCTAGAGGTGATTTTTATTTTAATACTTTTATGCTTAGTAAGAAGTGTATGTCAACCCATGTTTGCACATTAAACTTAAGGTTAAATACTCATGATGAAGATCACCTATCCTTCAAACTCCTCTTATGTGACAAGAACTTTACAAAACAGATCTTTATAATAGTGAGAAGGAGAACCAAATTAATCCTATATTTAAACTAGACATAATTTGCTGCTAACCTGATAACTATTTCCCTTCACGTGAGAGCCAGGCAAGCACTGCTGCAACATGAAATTTTATCTAACTAGACTTCTGAAGTCTTAACTCATTTTAAAGTGAAATTTTAAGATTTGCTCAGAATTAGCCGTGATCATATCTAGGGACAATTAAGTTTTTATTTCCACCATTGGAACTATAAAATAGCATTTATCAACTGATTGAAATTATATTTTGCATGCATCTAAAAATAGAAGACACATTATCATACAAATTGTACAAAAGAAAGCTCAATAGAAACTGAAGTTGATCTACATATCTATTAAAGTTTTTCACATGTAATCCAAACCGATGTATCTTTACTATTGTATGCTGATCTTGTAATCACACAAGAAAAAAAAATGCCTGTCAAGAGCTTTTAGTTTATAATATTGAATAAGAAAACAAGTACAGTAGTTTCATATATAACAATACTAGAAATGGCAACTGTGAGCTTGTAAGCACATCAGAGATGAAAATGCCAGAGGAACTGATAATTAATGACACACAGACCTGGCCAAGATTAAGAAGGAAAAAGGTACCGAGAAACTAATTTGGATATACTGACAAAACATAAATCCAACACAGACACACAGATATATATATATATATATATCACCAAAGGATGAATGCAGTTAAGAGAGGCTAGAAAAAAAAATGTAATAGAACCTACAAAATAATGGTGACTAATATAAACAGCAGGTGTTTAAGCTTTGTTCATTTAACATATTTGTTTCAAATATATCACCAGTCAAACAGTTTTTAATGTATTATTAGATACAAATATTGAATAAAAATACATATATGTATGTATATATATAATAAACACAATAAGCCCAAACAAAAAAACGAAATTAAAAATGTTGCATAAATTAAAAGGATTCCCAGGGTTACAGGCTATAATGTGGGATATAACATGTGTACTAGGTTTTGGAAGTGACTGCGGAAGTAGGAACCGCATTACAGTGGGGATACACCATCTATCAGTCTTAATCTTCAATCGCCTGTCTCTCATGAAGAAATTCATAAAGAAAAACCAAATAAAATAATCAAAACAAGATGGAGAACAAGATGTGGGTGCTGAAGCCCACAATGTCCCATATCTATATCACCCTTCACTACGTGCAGACATTTGTGGGAAGATGACTGCTCTTTAAAGTAAAAAAATTAATCAAAATGAAATAAGGTACTACCACTTGTGAGTAAGTAAGATAAACTTACCTCCTGAGGTTGGCATTCCAGCCCCCATTATAGTAGTGAAGCCCTAATTTAACTTAATTAGTAGTACAGTAGGTAAATTATACTAATATAAAGTTATAAAAGCCCAATCAAGTTATCTAAACTAATTAATGCAACACCAAACTACCACCCATTAAGTTCATTGTAATTACCAATTTTCAGAATTTATACAAGACTTTATATGTGATAAGGTGTTCATCCACATAAAAGTAGTGCCAAGTTGCTTAAACAACCTTATTAAAAACTAAAAATACTTATCAGAAACTTCCAGCAAAAACTCCTTAATTTTTACTTCTTTATACTTACTTAATACATTTTTATATTTATCCCAAAATATTTTAATAATTTTATTTAGAGTTTCTTTATTAAATCCACTGAATATTAATTTTTGCACAAATATTTCAACATTAATAATGAAATATTGTAATTTATTAAATTTTTTACAAAATCTGAATAATTGTGGAGTCATAATACTTATATAACAGAGGAGTATGGCACATTACTATTAAAAGAGGGTAAGCCATACATTGGAAAAGAAAAATATTTTCTTTTATCAAAAACATTTAGGTTGATACCATTATCAATTATTTTAATTTCAACATCTAAATAATGTGCCTCTACATCGGAAATTGAAGTAATTTTAATTTCTAATTCTACCAGATAAATAGTATTAATAAAATTATTTATATTTATTAAATCATTTACATATCTATAAGTTAAACAAAAATTTCTGGGTTTATGCAATTTATTTAATAAAATGGCCAGTTATTTAATAACTGTTTTTATTTAAGTAGAAATAAATCTGAATTTAATCAGATTTATGCAGTTTAGGAATAGCATACAGAAAAGCATAAATCTAGAAAAGAATTTGGTTTAGAATAGTTTTTTTATAATCTTTAATGAAATTATTAATTATCATAGCTTTGGATTGGTTAATAAGTTTAAATGTTTGTGTACTATTGATTTCATTTATTATAATTAGTGCATAAAACTTTTTTTACAAATAAAGCCAAAATTAAAATTAGCTTTATCAATGGGAACAATAAAATGTTTCTTGTTATTCTTGAATCTTATTTTTTAATTGATGAAATGATAAATCTATAGGGTATTTTTTAATTTTATACAAGATAATCTAAGTCATATTTTTTTAAGTATATAAAACTTCCATTCCAATAACCATCTAGGCAGATAAAATGTAACATAGTTTCAAAATATATAAATCAATGCTGTTTTCAATAGATTTTAAAATATTTTGCTTGTTACATTTTGTGGTAGTTCTATATTTAGACTCTTTTTTAAGTGTTTCCCATAATAGTTTGTCTTTTGTAATTTACAAGCAACCAGTATAATGTGTTTATGAAAAGTACCAATAAATAAACTATTTTCACACTCACAATGTAAATTATTAACTTCTACATTTAAATTTAGTTAAAAACTCTTATAATTGTATAATAGAGGACCGATTGGAATTTTATATTTATAACTAATGGTAGGCTTTAAATTTTTACAAAGAAAAATATTATTTTTTGTAGATTGATGAATAGTTTTAGAAATCTGCAAGTCATTGAATATTTTATGTTTAAAATTAATTAACAAATATGAATCCTTAAGTTGCAGTTTCTCTTTTTCAAAGCTTGATAAATCATTAACTTTTAATTGATATTTTATAATATATAAATGTGTTTGCATGATTATTTTGAAAATTAAATTGTTTGATTATATTAATTAATATTCTTATTTGATGAAGATTAAGTTGATAAGTCTTTTTAAAAAATAATTTATGTACATTAATACAAGAATAAAAAATATTGTCTAAATTACTATAAATCCTAAAAAAATCAACCC
>NW_013665695.1:1199810-1215368 GCF_000517525.1 Limulus polyphemus | reverse complement strand
TTTATTGAACTCGAAATATATCTAAATTTAATCGGAGATTTATGGAGTTTAGGAATAGCATACAGAAAAGTAATTCTACAAAAGAAGTTGACTTAGAATAAAGATTATTAATTATTAATTACTGTATCTTTGGATTGGTTGATCTGTTTAAATGTTTGTGTACTATTGATTTCATTTACCATAATTGACGTATACAACTTTTTACAAATAAATCCAAAATTACAATTAGCTTTATTAATTGGAATTATCACATATGTTTCTTCTTATTCTTGAATTCTTACTTTTTTAACTGATGAAACAATAAATCTGTATGATATTTCTTTAATTTTATACAGGATAATTTAAATCTTATTATTTTAAGTACATAAAGTTCCATTCCAAAAATCATCTAGGTGGAAAGATGAAATGTAGTTAAATTTCAAAATATATTAATCAATATTGTTTTCAATGGATTTTAGAATATTTTGCTAATTACATTTTGTGGCATTTCTGTATTTAAATCATTTTAAGTATTTCACATAATAGTTCATCTTTTATACTTTCTAAGTTACCAGTAATAATGTGTTTATGAAAGCATCAATAAACTATTTTCACACTCACAAGGTAAATTATTAACTTCATCTATTTTTAAATTAGTTAAAAGACATAATTGTATAATAGTGGACCGATTGGAACTTCGTATTTATAACTAACTGTAGGCTTTAGGTTTTTACAAGGAAAAATATTATTTTTATAGATTGATGAATAATCTTAAAAATCTGCAAGTCATTAAATACTTTATATTTAAAATTAATTACCAAATATAACGTCTTAATTTGCGGTTTCTCTTTTTCAAAGCTTGATAAATCATTAACTTTTAAACGATATTTTATAATGTCTAAAAGTAAATGTTTTGCATGATCATTTCAAAAATCAAAAATTTTAATTACATTGATTAATGCTCTTATTTTAGTAAAATGAAGTTGATAAATCTTTTAAAAAAATAAGTTACGTACATTAATACTAGAATAAAAAATATTATCCAAATTATTACAAAATTCTAAAAAATCAACCTATTTTAATTAATTTATTTTTTACCCCTTACTTTCTTTTATGAAAAAGGCTATCTATAAATAAAAAATTAGCGATACAGCAATAATTACTCAAATTCAAAGCAGTTTATTAATTAAAATCTTGGTTTAATCCAGAAGGATATAATGTTCTTAATTTCAAAATATAGAGATTCTCCCGTTGAAGCCAATTGATTTCTTCATTGACAATTTCTGATATAGTTATCTTACTAAAAGTAAAAGGATGAACTCTAAAATGCTTTAATTCTATGGAATTCATTAAATTGGTTTTAACTTGCTAATGTTATAAAATGTAATAGCAAACGATGCCTCACATATCCTGCTCTAAGCACTTTTCATCCTATTACTCATACAAAATCATTCTGCAAAATAAATACTGTAGTTTATCTATTAACTTGTACTGAATGTAATATGGAATATGTGGGTCCAATTTCAAATCCATTACATATACGTATAAATTTGCATAGATCTCAGCAATATAACTATTATAATTAGCTCACTAGGCTAAATTACAGTTGACACAATTTGTCTATTACTTAAGGCATTGACACTTAACTGAATATAGTTCGAACAATGTAATGGAAAAGCGTGACATTGTCAGCAACAAATCACATTCATTTAATTATATGTATATAATAGAATAGCAGTATAATTTTTTAAAACATTATTAAAATGTAACAGTTATCTAAATTGTAAGTTTTGCTTTCTTATGAAAGCTTGCTGATTAATGTTTAATACTTATTTCATATGCTTTTCACTTGGACTATGGTAAAACTGTTTAAATAAGCTAAAAGACTGAATATGGCAGTAAGCAGTAATATATGTTCATGGCATTTTAAACAGGCTTGCAGAAAAAATAAAAGTTCCATACTTTTGTGCTTCAAATATGCAGGTGCAAAACAATAATTCTGGAATCACAGTAAAAACAAAAAGATATATAGGAGAAAAAAACATTGAAATAACACTCAACAAATATAACAACACTAGGAATTCTGGAATAACAGGTATTCTGGGATGGGCACAGATGTGCAAAGAAATGGATCAGGCAGTGACGTGCACGGTGTATACATTCTGTACTTACGTAGAGGAACACATGAAGAATCCCCCATCGTAACGTTCATGTTCACATGGCACGAATATTTCCAAATCAGAAGAGAAAAGAGAAGTTAACAAAATTATGCAAACGTGGTCTTCTTATGTGGGTAACAAATCACCAAAGGATCACAAAAACAAGACATCAAAGTAATAACAACTTACTCATGCAAACAATAATAGTAATATACGTTTTACAGGATTTAAAATTCACTTGTACTGACTTCAGGCTACTTTTTGATACAAAAAGTCCTGAATAAAACAACCAAGATTATTTACAGAAATGGTCTAAAATATGATTTTAGTTAACGTGATTACTCATTTGAAACATCAAAAAGCCTTTGAATTAACAGCATAACATCTCATTCCATACAACACTTTTACTACACATTAAAAAAATTAAATATGAAGTAGCATTTCCAGCTTGCAAGATCATAATTGTATTCAGTTTGATTCCTTTTCATATCATAACATGATTTTGCTACAAAAGTAACATTATAAGCACAATTATATATCTTATTATATAGAAGACCTCACAAGCATTTTTGCTCAAACATTATAGTGTAAGTAACTTTTAATCTTGGAAAATCCAAGGTTCACAATACAATTACTGCTGACCTTATCATATTAAACATTTTGCTAGTAATGAAATGAATGGGTGAAGTAGATATAAATACATTTTATGATTGCAGAAGAAAAGATACTAATTATAATGCTTAATCAAACACAAATTGTTAAACTGCAACAGATAATTTGAATTTCAAGTGCTACACCACAAGCTATGTGAAAATATCAATATTAATAAACTTTTGAGGCCTCAAAGTATCCCCTTTCAGGTTCAAATCACTTTTTTCCAATTTTTAGTACTCTGAAAAACAATAACAAAATTCCAATGTTATGTTAGTCTAGCATTTGCCATCAGGTTTTACTGAAAATGTATAATCTGATTCAATACATCTAAAAAGAAAGATACTAGCATTTAATACATGCTAGTCTCACCTTATTTGAACTAAATATCCCAAATATTCCACCCCGTTTCTTTAATTTTCCAGCTGTAATGGTGCCTTTAATAGTTTCTGCTTTAAAAGAGGGCACTGAATGCAAACTTGTATTTCCTTCACTATTTTTAAGATTGCTGAGGTCTTCAAAAGGATAATCCTCTGGTGGAGAGAAGCCAGACTTGAACCTCTCAATGACTAGTCTCGAGTCCTTTAGAGAAATTGTAATTAATTTACTTTTAAACAAAAAATAAAGAAATAAATATATGGCCATAGCCTAGTAGCTTATGAAATAAACATACACACACACACACACATTAATTAAACAAATATAACCTACCATTAAACAAGAAAAGCATAACTACAATTATTGTTCTACACATTTCTCAATCTGTGGATTACTTTATGCTGTACACCAAAACATGGAAAGCAGGACTAATGAATGGATTACCATCACCTGGTTATTATTAATATAGATTAAGAACTGAATAATGATTCTGGTTTCATCTGTTGAAAGAGAAAAATATACAATTAATTGCAGTATTCTAAGTATATGTTTTCTGATACATAACAAAGACAATATTTACTACAATAAAATAATATTTAAAGCTGTGACTATGCTACTAATAAAATTGACTTAAAATTTTGTGAAATTAAAATGTTGGGATATAACTCATTTGATGATTTCCTTCACTTTTTACCCTATTATTTTTTTCAAGGTATTGCTTCTTATCCCTAATAAGATGCCCAAGAATGAAAAAAAGTACGATATTATTGTATTATACTGAAGTTAAAGAACTAAAGTTTATATTCATGAATACAACTGTTATTGAATTATGAAAGTAACACTATGTAAGTAAAAAAAATCAAAACAAATGTTAACATTTTCTTAAATCAAAAATGAATTTCCAATAATTTCTCAGACTTACAGCTATTAATTTTTGCCAGGGTTTCTTCCTTTGCCCATCTAAGCACTGGTCTGATTTTTTCTTGCTTGCTCTAGTCATTCATACCCCACTTAATTACCCTTGGTAATATTTGTCTCGTGACATTCTCCATCTACAGCTAGAATCTCACATTGATAAGGTGGAGAGGCCAGTGAGGGCATTATCCATACAGAAAGCGTCTGCAAAGATCATGGGTGCGTCAACAGAAGATTGGCATCCTAGTGGGGGAACTTGCATCCTACATCCAAAACAGGTATGCTCTTCACCCGGAACTTAACTTAAGGTACTGTGGGTGGAATTTTACACGATTTGTCATCACTACTGGCCAGGCCCCAACCAGATATCTGAGGTTTCACTACTCAGAGTTGGAATTACAAAGCAGGCCATGATCCCTATATCCCATGTTGGTGGTTAGGGCATTTGAACCGCAACGTATACGAGTATATCCCAACCTATAGCCATAGAGTGATGCATTCCAAGCCACCAGAATCATGGCAAGAAAGTAAGCAATACTGAAATGGACAAACCTTCTCTTCACCCTGAAGGAGTCCAAAAGGCAACACCTCAGGCTCGAAATGACGGGATCGTGTATGCCGTACTTAACCTGAGGAAACAGAACTCATCCGGTCTGGAATTATGAACAATCATCCTCACTCCCCCAACTGATTTATGGGGCACCTGGAATTATGGGGAGGATGTGGAACAAACTGTACTCAACCAAGGACCCAGGATGGGACCACACTGTGTTTTGAATTATGAGAACACAATGGACTCTCTACCATGACCAATGTAATGAACTAATATTAATTGATCAAAAAGAAGGGCCATGCTCAACCCAACCAGATAGCTGATCATCAAATCTGAACTGGTATTACAAGTAAGCTAGTGCCTCTCCTACCAACATCTGGGAAAAACATCCAGAGACTCGGGTAGGAGGCCCCCAACTTTGCCCTCTTCTCCAAGAGTGGTGGAATTCACTCTGACACTCTAGGAGAAAAGCTTTTGTCCACCACCCAGGTGACTGGAAACTGGGTGTGGGAAGGACTCCTTAGCTCCACTAGTAGAATCTGTGAGGTAATGCACATTAGGGAGTCCTGAGGAACAGTGCTCTGAAAAAAGTGCAATAGGTGAACCAAGTTCCTGAAATTTTTAAAAGCAAACCGATCTTGATTTATTCAATCCAATGATAGGCAGGGATGGGTAGGATCCCCTTATGCTTTACTCATGATAGTCCATGAGTGGTGATCCAACATAGTACAGTAATACCACCTGGTCTTATGGAACACCCCATTTCTACAGAGCCTGCTGTAATAACCTGTATAAGGTATATTGAATTAGTGGTTGCTAGTGCAGAATTGATTTGATAAAAGCACACATGCCCGGGCAATACCCACCACAGAGTGGGATCCTGTGAAAATAAGGTAAGGTACCCTAAAAAGTAGCAAAGAAAATACTCACCCCTCTGTATAATCTAGCAGAAGTGATTAAGATAGCTACAGGGGGTTGGTGAAAACCCTCGGATCAAGATACTACCAGATCATGCAAATAATGTGAGCTCAAAGTATTGGTGAAGTCCACATACCAGTCTGCACAATGTCCTCCAGCAGGCAATTCAACTGGGCTGTTATAAATCTGATTAGATGTGACTCGCAGAAGATTCCTCGCCTTTAAAGAGAGTCCAGAATAAAAAGTCATTGTCTAGCATCTCTTACGACATTAGTGCAGGCAACAAAACCTTCAAAACCCTCAAGAAATGTGACAATGATCGAAATCTGACCAGAAATAGAACTGAGGAATAGTGATCAGATGAATTAGTGAAAAGGATTTATCCCGTTACCTGTCTGACAGTGTCTTGGGTAAAAAGAACCAAGGACCCAAAGTGACTTGAGAAATCCGGAGAGTACTGGGGACTCAAAGAACATTTTGTCGTGAGTATCGAACAGTAGTTGATAAGGCCACCTTATACAGGATGATTGTGGAAGATGCTAAAACCCTTGACAAAGAGCCAGGTCAAAGAATGAGTTACAGTTGGCACTTCGAATTGAAATGGGTTCAACCTCCTCTCAATACACCATTTCCAATAGCCATGTCATTTCCACTGATGAAAGTTCACAATGGAACTAAGCAAAGACTGAGACAGATACATGGTAATCTTACAAATTAAACCCTGATGTAGTGCTAAAGAATGCATAACCTTTATGCCTGAAAATTGAGCTTTTGGATAGCCGGATGTATCATGTCAGATCATGGCTGTCTCCACATAGATGGCCTAAGAAGAAGAGAATGAGGTGGATATTCCTGAAGGTATCGTAGAAGCAGAAACCAGGGTGTAGCTGTCAACAGGACCCAACAGTAGGTTGAAACAAATCATATTCAGTACCCTGGGTAATATATGAATTGGAAGGAAGGCCTAGAGTTGTAATCCCATCCTATTCTGATGGAATGCATCCACTGCCAAAGCCTGAAAGAGAGGTACTGGAGACCAAATTGCCAGTAGTTGGGTGTTCCAATGAGAGCCAATCCAACAGATCCTTGTGATGCAGCATCTGTTCTGTTGGGAGAATCTGTTTGGGGTTGAGACAATTGATCTGCTACTGCAGGCATCAACTGTGGAACATGGAAAGCTAGTAGGATGATATGATAGGAGTAAACCCAGAAAGGAGGCCCAAGATTTAAAAACAAGGAGTCCTGAACCAAGTGTCTCCTTGATGAGAGACACAAGACACTACCATGGAATTGTCAGAGTGAAGCCTGACAATTTTCCCCTTAATAAGCCCAGACCATGAAGTATTGTCTTTTGAAGAGTAAGAGGATTAAAACATTGTGTATGGAAGCCTCTTTGTCCGTGCATAGACCCTGGAATTCCTGACTGTTAGTATATTCACCTCATCCCTGAAGCAAGGCATTCGTGAAAAGATGGAACTGTGGATGAGATAGCAGTAAAGGAACCCATATCTTAGTAGTGTCCCGATTTAACAATCTTTCGAGATCGAAGAATGATCCCAACTAAAAAAACTGGGGAATCCAGTGAGTCAATGTTTATAATCCCTTGGTCACATAAAGATCATTAAAAGAATCTCTTGTGCTCTCGTCCCAAAGGCATGAAAGGCTCAAGTGATGCCCACATTCCCAGAAGAGAAAGAACTATCCATGCAGTGGGAGAAGGAGAGGTGAGTAAGAGTTGGGCTTCCTGTTTCACAGCATGGAGCCGGATGGGAGTCAGCTGAGCCCAACTGAGAATTGAGATGAAAAATAAAAAAATACCCAGACTGATGACTTGATGGAGGACCTGATGAAATTTGAGATGCTAACAACAACAACAGAGATTAATATAAAAGCCAATAATTGAACCAATGTGCATGCTAACAATGTTCCAGCTCATCATCAATTAAGTTGGTGATCCTGAGACTCTTCCAATAAAGTGATAGGAAAACCAAATATTGTATTTTAAGAGTTGTAAGTCCATAGACTTACTCAGTCTCATCAAGGGACACTGATCTATTTAGGTTAACTACAAACCCTGCCTTTAAATCCCAAAATTCGAGGAGCAGATGTATTACTTCAGAGTCGGAAAATGCTTCCACCTGGTGGTGGTAGGCTAAACCACGAAGTTCCGACAACTGTGTCAGATTAAGGCATAACTGTCCCTTCACATAACTGAGAAGTAAACCTTCCAGCATGAATCCCAATGTCTTTGGATGGAGAGAAAACTAATTATTCACTCCCAGACCTTTCAGCCAAGTAAGGTGCAGGTTCAAAAGCAACTGAGGAAAGACCCAAAAACATCACACTCTTGATGAAACAACAGAAGAAAATAACTCAAAAGCAGCTTATCCCAAAGTGGGCTCCTTTTTGTTTTTATATGTCATTTAAAGACTGTGTTGATTGCCATTAATTGGAATAACATTTAGTCAGGTAGTTTGTTTTGTTAGAACAAAGGAATGCTGGGCTATCTGTTGTGTCCACTATAGGGAAACGAATCCTCGGATTCCAGCGTTGAAAATCTGTAAACTCAACATTGTCCCACAGGGGGACTGAAAAGCCAACAGACTAAGAGAAGGTGCAGGAGAAAGCAAATTTAAGTTCTCTCGAGAATGTAGAGGATCACCCTCAATTGCAGCATCGAGGAACACCAGAGAACTGAATATATGTCTTTGTCTCGCTACAAATAAGATCACTGACAGTCTCAACAGAGATGGCTGATGGTAAGCTAGGGCAAAAATAATTAAAGACTGTGTAGGATGAGGCATGCAAGTAATCAATCTCAAAAGAGAGACAAAAAAGATCATCATGAAACAAGGTTTTGAGAAGGGGAATATAAAGAGAAACGTGTTGAAAAAATAACTTAGATAGGCCTGCACACTGCAGTAGAGGTCTGGAAGAAACACGAAAATAAAATAGTCGATATAGTGGAAATGTTAAGGAATTGTATAGTGAAATAAACATATGGATGTGATGTTATGTGTTGAAGAAAAGATACTTAACCCAAACATCAATGAAACTGTAAGTAGAACCACAGGTGAACCAAATAAGAGATATTTATTAAGCCCAATTTAACAAGATATTTAACCTAATTATCAATTAACCCAGAAGTAAAACTACAGGTAAATCAAAAATAAACACTTGTGAAGCCTAATTGAACAATACATAACAAAGAATATCACTGAGCACTAAAAGAAAAACTTAACTGAACAATAAGTATGTACAATATCGGGATAAGCTTATGTGGACTCTGGCTCAAGAGTTGCACACAAACCAAGTGAATAGGAAGAGGATAAACGATAAATAATAACGAAAATGACATAGATGTGATTGTATAAAATTAATAAAGTGTGTAATAACAATAACCTATGTATGAGACATGATGTATGGAAGAAAAACAATATAGTGAAATTAATGAGACATACTAGTAAGATGAATTACAGATAATCCAAAATAACACAGACCATAGTAAGCCTAAGCAAATGGTATAGTAGAAAAAATACAACTAAGACTAATGGCTGACCTGAACTTGACTATGAGTATTAACCAATCTAACAAAATTTGTTATGGAACCCAAATAACGACAGATAATAACATTAACAATAAAAGTATACAAAAACCAAACCAGTATAACGTCTTATCTTTCCAAGGTTGTCGAATTTTATTTCAAATGTGTGGGCCCCCAAACTCAAGGCAAGGCCCAACAGAAGTCAGTTCATTGGACGATCAATCTTCCAATGAAGTAAAGCTGAAAAATCTTCCCATGGAGTATCATGACCTGAAGCCTGTGTATATGTGCTAATAGA
The DNA here is from genome assembly GCF_000517525.1 of Limulus polyphemus. Taxonomy (NCBI): domain Eukaryota; kingdom Metazoa; phylum Arthropoda; class Merostomata; order Xiphosura; family Limulidae; genus Limulus; species Limulus polyphemus. The sequence goes on along the minus strand of NW_013665695.1, from coordinate 1,205,973 downwards.
ATATATAATCTCAAAAGTGGTAACATAGAATTCATAATGTAAAATGAATAATTAAACACAATTGTGTTGGCAGAAACCATAAACAATAGAACACGAGTACTGTCAAACAAAAAGTGATAGTTCGATAGAATTGAATAGAGGGAGTCGCATGCATCAAGAGAGTATGTCACACTCTTATTGGTGGAGGGTTATCACATGATGATTTGCACGAGAGACTCATTGGAATCAGTCAATTCCAACTGAGACGATATAAAAGGCTTGTGGCATGCTTAAAAATTTTTTATGTATATAGACAGCAGAACTGAATGAGAATAACTATTTATGTGAGTGGAGGTAATGTACTTTATCGGAAAACCAGTTTTCTCCCATCCAAAATTTTAGTTACTAAGGGTAATACCAAGGTACCACTTACAACTATTCAACATCAAAAACAAAGGTTGTATTGAAATGAAAAAAAATCACATGAGCACTAGATAGAAAAATGAAATAAAAACTGGAAAAAAGTAAAAAAAAAACATTTATTTTTCTAAATATGAGACCCAAACTCATGCAGTTTTTAAATATTCTCACCTGCTTTGGATCTACAGTTTCTGAAGCCTTCACTATTCCATCAAGACATTTGTTTACAATAGGAAATACATGCCGCTGAATATCAGCAGATAGCTTAATAAAATTCTGGATGAAAGTTATTCTTCTTTCATCCATGTCTTGTAGTTGCTGAAAAGGAAAACATACACATAAAAAATACTTCTTAAAACTGGCAAAATAACTAAATACAAAAATGTTTTTATTGTGAAACATTCTAATTGTTTCATCAACTGGTACATGATCCAGAACCAAATGCCTAAAACGTTTTATTTTATCCATTTGGCATATGTACACATACAAGTATAACAAGAAAATCTGACAGGTTATAAATACATACTGACAATATAGATGCAATAGTCCCTTTCTGTGGATTCTGATCAAAAACAACAAAAAAAAACTGAATATTTATATATAGTGAGCTACAAACCTCTAGAACTATCAATTACACTAGCAAAAGAATTGAATGTTTATATGCATACTTTAAATGCACTACTTGTTTTTACCATATAGCTGAAAAATTCAAATTATGCATATTATCAAGATACTGCTCTTAAATAATGCATATCAAATTCTTATAACATTTCCCTCAAAATTACATATTAATTTTACTCAGATCAATTAAATATCAATTACACCCAAAAGTTACATAAAAGTGAACCTTAATAATTCTTGTATTCAAATCAGGTTCAAATAACCTTTTAACAAAATTCCATATATATATACTTGATTGCTGCTAAGTTCTATGACCCTTGTTTTTGATAGGGAACAAAAATTAGTTTATTATTATTATATATATAAGAAAGAGAGAGAGAGAAGTGAGAGAGTTTAGAGATTGTACCTTCATTTAGACCTGAGCAATGCAGTAGTCTAAAAATACTCAGACACTGAGCATAGAGTTTCATGCAAATAAATGCAGTAATGTTACTTATGGTGAAACACTGTTATTGCCTTTACTGTATTTTGACACAATACTAGGTATGTACTGGTATTTCCAATCTGAATAGCATCGTATGCAACACATGGGATAAGGAGCCAAAATAGAGACCCTTAGAATTCAGTTATAGCCATCCTAAAATTTGAACTACCAACCAATAAACAATGCCCATATCCTAAACAATACTGAGGATCTTTCTATAAATAATAATAATAAAATAGTTAGTATATTTTACCTGAAAAACTTTTGGTAATGTAGTAGAGTAATGCTGCCTTTGTAGTTCATTGGTTTTTTGAAGTTGATTTGCATATTCTGTCTTGCAATCTTCACAAGTCTGATTTTTCATTACTGAGAGTGTCCTTGCCTAGAAAATTCAGTTACAAAAATAATTATTCTAGCCAAGCAATTTTCTTACAGCATAAGTTAGCAAATTTTTTGTAATGTAAAAGAGACATGAAAAAAAACAAAAAAACCCACTGCAAAACAAAATGCAAATAAATTTAAATTACTGAAGTAGTAATTTATAGGACCTAACAATAAAGTTGACTGATAACAAAACTTAGTGCATTATTCATTAATTTCCAATAACTTTTGCAAATTACAGTCATTCAATGCCCTAAATGACATTATTCCTATATATAACTGGCAAGCTCAGTGTAGAAAGCTAATCTTTAAACTGCAGTCGTGGTTCCTTATATGGGTAAAAAAAAGTTCCAAGCATTTACAATGAAAGCACAGATAATAAAGCATAATAAAAAAGTTTGAAAAGTATACAAAATAAAGGTTAAGAATTCATCCTCAAGTAAAAATGTTTGTAAACTCAATAGTCATTCAGTAACAGTAAAAACTTGACATTACTTTCAATTACTTTTGACTAGCAGAGACCCCACAAACATCTGTGGTCCAATTACTATCTTTATTGCAACAGTACTTCTTTAAATACAGGCTTTATAGAACAATACCAAAAAATTTTAATTGCAGATACCAAAATCTAGAAGTCCACTTGTCTTAGGCCTAACATTAGTTAAGTCTGTATTAAATATGGCCTGTGTTTAATAAAGAGATAAGTTAACACTGTAACTTCTGTATTTTTTTGCTTTAGTTTAGTTAGGGCTAAACTTTACCAAAAAAAGGAAAGAGAGTGTGGCTATGAAAAATATCCATTGTTTAAAATACCACTTGTTATCTTATGATTTGTACACTTGAAGCAATGCAGATGTTAAATGTACCCTCCTGTGCTTCACCAAAGTGATCTGCTGTAACACATGGATGGAACTGTGTAAAATGTTTTGGTAATGTTATATAAATCAAAAGATTGAGTTTTTCATGTGAGTGACATTTACTGTGTGATACTAGTCAAACTGTTTCTGTTAACAACAGAAAAAAAAAAACTGACACTGCATGAATGTTGCCTGAAAAACCTTAGAACTGTTTTTGTCTTCCTGTCTAGCAAGCAAAATTTTAATGCAACCCTATTAGATACACAGAAGAAGCAAATGCTTTGACACATTACATCTATTATAATAATACTAAGTTTTTGTCTGTCTTGAAAATGTGCACACACCTTACTATCTAAATGCACATTCATGTACACTTCATTTCAACAGATATAAACAAAAAGTGGATGTAAATATACTTTAGTAGATATTTTGTACAACAACGTATTAAAAGCTTATGAAAGTTTTTCAGAACGTGTAGCTTTAGGTCATAGAATAACATTATAACTTTAATTATTGGTAGTATTAAGAACTTTTTGTTATATTTGAGCATCCATACCTATTTTCTGACTGAAGTGTTACTGTTTACTTATTATTAATTCTTCATTTGGCTGAAGCCTTTATCCAAGGCGTATGTTTAACTAATCAACATTTAAAAAAATGTCACTGATAATCAACTTCTATTTTAAAACTTTTTGTTATTGTTGAAGGTCTATAGTTATTTTCTAATTGAAGTGTTTAGGTTACTCTGTTCTGTTTTGCTGTTTATCTATTATTATGTTTATTAGGTATGTTTAATTAATCAACAATTTTATGTTAAAAAGATTGACTGTTTAACTGCTTGGAACAATAACTATTAAATGAAGATATTCTGTTTTGCTTCAGTGAGCTGTAATTCTTTTAACTGACTGTAACAGAGTGCTTTACAATGCATACTTATTGTATGTAGCTGTATGAATATTATATGTATCATAAAATACCTGCACATAAACAATGTGCAATTTTTACTTAAAATATAACAACATATTACTGTTTTATATAGTGTACTTTTAAACTATGTGTGAATTTTTTATATCATTTATACAAATTACCAGTAAAACAGAAAGGTTTCCAATCAAATACAAGTTCTTAATTATGGTGACATCACCAATAAATTATGCAAATTAGTAAAAATCAAAAGTTCAACCTTTGTTACAGCCCTAATATTAAGAATATTTAAATAAAATAATTGAGATAATGCTAGAAAAAATTAAATAACACACTGCATATTTACGTAGTGTATGTACATACATATATATATATCTTTATTTTGATACATATAATACAGGTTTAATCATAAACGATTGTAATTTTGGTTTTTAATTTGTAATTTTTCAAATACACTTAATACAAACTATACCGATAAACAATTCTTCATTAACTTTTATAATCTACTTTCTTTCAGAAAACAAAACATGCTTTCTCATATCCTCTATCAGATGGCAGAAATATTCATTATTTATCAGAGAAATGTTTAACTGGTATTATATGTATGCATCTATCTATCTATCTATATAGATAGATATATATATATATAGAGAGAGAGAGAGAGAGTGAAATAAATATTGTTCACAAAGCACACAGGCAAAATTTTGGTTATCAAAATCTTCAGCCTGTTTTTTTTTTGCAACATTGGATAGTGCTTGTAAATAATATAAATATGTACTTTTGTATTAAAATATTACCTTTTCAACCTCTGCTCTAGACAAGTTCAAGTCTGCATCTGCTTTTGAAAAATTTTCTTGTGCTTTCTCTGCTTCCCTAAAGGCTTTTTCATAGGCTTTCTTTGCCTGTTAAAAATGAATAATTATCAGAAAAAAGTAATGTTTCAATTAATCTTCATAAAAGTATAAAACCATTTAGAATAAAATCTGAAAACAATTCAGATGTTTGGATTTTTTCTCAATCTAGTCTGATTGCAAGTTCAAATCTGAAAAATGTGCTTCAAGTAGAACACAAGATCACAATAATAGTTTTTAGAAAATAAACTTAATTTCTCAACTCTTTTAACACTAAATTTGTAATTTAACCAGGCCAAAATTTCAAAAATGTGACGAATTTTCACATCTTCAGATTCAATAGTATAAATTTTTCACTTTAGATTCTTTGAAACAAGAAATATCACAGACAAAAATCAGTTCTGAGCTATGAAATTGAAAATAATGGTCAAAGAAAGGGCAAAAATACTGACATTTCTTATTCACACAAAGGAAGATATAATCCACAGCTATCATTCTAGCATATTTTTACTAACTTCAAAAATTTTCTAGATGTTACATATTTAAGATTTATATAAAGGCTGTGCCTAGTTAAGTTGTGATTTTAGGGTTAAAAAAAATTAACATATACAAAAGATTTTTTCTGTTTCCATAGAAGATTGATATGTAATTAAAAACATAATTATTCTTTCCGTCAGGAGAATCTTTTTTTACTTATATGTACAATTAACTAACATATGTTTTTAAAACTTTTCAGAGTGATAAATCTTATATCAGAAACTTAGTGATTATTTCTTAGATGAGTTATCCATCCTTATATGTATCTTGCTGGACTCATATAAACATGCTCCCACTTAGGTACCCTGTAATCACTTCAGGACATTTTTGTCAAGTCAGGTGGATGTTTGTTTCTGAATTTGATATATTCCTTACTTGAATTAATATGTTTGGTTCGTTTCACATTTCGCACAAAGCTACACGAGGGCTATCTGCACTAGCTGTCCGTAATTTGGCAGTATTAAAACTAGAGGAAAGGCAACTAGTCAACACCATCCACTGCTAACTTTTACCTACGAATAGTGGGATTGACCATCACTTATAATGCCTCCATGATTGAAAGGTCAAGCACGTTTGGTGTGATAAGAATTCAAACCCATAAATTGCAAGTCGAGTGCCCTAGCCACCAGGCCATGCCAACTTAATAGAACTGATATGATGGAATTTTTCTCCTCATTGGTACCATTTTAAACAACAATAAAAATAAATAATAACAAAACATCCAACGATAGCAGTAAATAACAGAAAAAATTGGTATGCTTTTTTTCATGTCTTTACTCAGAGCTAGATATCATACATTTTTTGTATCTTTGAAATTTATCATAACTGCTGCACCTTTATTAAAGAAATTACTTAATTTCTTGATGACAGGTAACATTATTTCACAGTTTTTTCAAGAAGACCACAAGCTGAAGATTGAAAACTACCCTACATTTATAATTTTCTTTATTTTAATTCAATCACACAGAAATTAGTGGCTGTGTTGGTCATCACAGTATCTGACAAGTGATAAATGCTAAAACTGATAATTTATAGTACTAAAGTTTGAACAATAAAACTTGCGTTCTCTAATTCATTTGGGAAAAGAGAAGAAGAAGAAGAAGAAGAAG
>NW_013665695.1:1195432-1198919 GCF_000517525.1 Limulus polyphemus | reverse complement strand
CACAGTATCTGACAAGTGATAAATGCTAAAACTGCTTTTCAATGATAATTTATAGTACTAAAGTTTGAACAATAAAACTTGCGTTCTCTAATTCATTTGGGAAAAGAGAAGAAGAAGAAGAAGAAGAAAAAGAGAGTTCTTCTGCCATTTTGTGTCAAGATTTTGGTGAAAGTTCATTGTTTTTTGTAACTTACCTATAGAAGACTTCTTTTCAGTTCTAAACTGGTCAATATATACTTGGAGAATGTCCAAAGATTATGCATACTCTAGTTTCACTTGCAAGTGCTAGGTTGGAAGATGTTATGTTTGCATAAAATCCAGACTTTATGGATGCAATCATGATGTGATTCCCTTTGAAATTAAAGCATAAAGAAAGAGAGGCCATCTATAAATATTAGAATCCAATCATAAAAGACACGTATGGAGGCAAGCAGACTCTGATTGGATATGCCCTAGATGCTGAATGGGAAGCCATGGCCTGCCAAGGCCCATCCATGGCTATACCACTGCTTCTGCTTCACTTTTCTCATTGTATGCCACCTGCCTCTCCATCATAACTCCAGCTCCACCTAACATCTCATGCCTGGCTTTGCCACTGAGCAGAAGGAATAAGATAATTTGTTCTTCTCATTATAACCTAACCAACCACTTTCACTGGTTTCAAAGATTCAGTGATCAACATTTAAATTTGCAAATCAAGGTCAAAATAAAATGATCCAAACAAAAGTAGCCTTGCTTTGATAGACTTTTCATGAACAACAAAATCATGTTTTGGAAGTTTTAGTACTTTTTTTTTTTTTGAGACAAGAGGCCAAACCTTAAACTTGAGCAAACTTTTATACGTGAAAATGGCTAGCAGTTCACTCTTGTTCAAAGTTCCCATGAACAAACGACAATTTCTGTATGACCAATTCACAATTTTAGGGTTAAAAAGTTTGTTTTAAACAAGTTTTATTTTTGTATGCATTTTTGAATAGTATTCTTCAATAATAAAAAAAAAACTGTTAATTGGATTTTGTGCAATGTTACACTAGAGCTATTTGTTCTAACTGACAGACAAAGGGGAAGGCAGCTAATCAACAACACCCACTACCAACTCTTGTCAGACCTAATACTAGGATATGACTGTCAACCTTATAATGAAATCATGTCTCTGTGGTGGTAAAGGGGTGCAAACCACAGAATCTAATCTCTACACTCTGGTTGCTATAAGAAAAAAGAACACTGGGAACAGCTATTGTTTGAGTTTAATTAATTCATTTTTTTTGCACCTGTTAACAATTCAATAAAATTATCAAACATACTAATGCAGTTTTACTATGTAACAGTATTCCATAGTGAGAATTGTCTACTTTTTATAATAGAAATAAGTTTGAAATTCCTAAACTTAACACATTTTAATTAACAATAAAGAAAATGCAATCTTCAATTCACCTAAAATAATTAGTTATGTTTCACAAATCAGGTTTTAAAGTGATTAACAGTTTCATATCTCGAATATTATTTTAATTAATAGGGTGAAAAAACCTTATTTTACACAAACCTTGTCTAAGTGAGCTAAAGATGCTTGCAGCTGTGCTTGAAGCTTTGAACCTTCATGTAAATGCTGAAATAAGAGTGAATGTCTTGAGCAAGTGGAGTTTTCACAAGCTATTCAATGCTTTTTGTCAACAAAATGTGTCATTATTCATCCCAATAAAACCTTTTACATTTTAACTCTATTTCAGGAATTATAATGACAGATTCAAAAATTTCTATAATACACAAATGTCAGATAATGTACTGTTTCCACTCTTTTTTTACATCCATATTCAAACTTGTTTCACAGAACACTTTTGGAAATTTCTAGTAACAAAAATCTTAACTCTACTGACAGGTAACCATTTGGAAGTGCAACTATTTATATTCTGTGTTATAAATAATCACCACAAAGACTAATTAAACAATTAATTAAAAGTTGCTTTTCTTTTGTTTTCTAATGTAATTTGCACAAGTTATTTTGATATTATAACAAATGGTCACAATTTCAATAATGATTTATGTGTATCTCATAATTGTATTAAACTTTAAAACTCAGTTCTCAAAAACATTTAACATTCCATGTCTTTCTTTCACATCTTACTCACCCTCTTTCTTTCATCTTTAAATTCTTTCACTAAGTTATTGATTTCTTTTACTATCTGCGTTGTCATGTTTTCTGCTATCAATTCATGTTGTCCAGCCATATCACCGACTTCATTCAACATATGTAAAAATGCTTTACAAGAAGAAAATCTAGGAGAGAAACAAATACAATAAACTGTTTTGCTCTCAGAACTTACACTACATTTTATAGTTCAACAAGCATTTCTGTTACTTTAATATGACACTAAAAAAGACCAAACGCAATCCCCCCCAAAGATACATGATAGTATAACCCATAAGTTCTTTGACCTTTACTATAATTTCTCCATTTCTGCAGATTAGCAGCTTTTATGTGATATAAACTACAATTAAAAACTTTACTTCAGAATTAGCATAAGCATTCAGAGCAAAATTCTGAAAATCATAAGCTATTACAGTTACTGCAAATTATTACAGTTTCATTAATTATAAAACATTCATTAACAAAAGATAAACAATCATCCAAATAATATAGCAAGACTTTTCCATTTACAGCAATAAATGTTCATGGCCAGTGAAGATGAAGATAAATGTATTTTTTATGCTATAAAAAGTACAGTAAAACTCCAAAACTGAAATTCAAACAAAGCCATATACAGAAGCTAAAAAAAGTACAAAACTGTAAATTAAACTTGTATAAGAAAGAAATTGGTTAAGTCTTGCTGAGAAAAGATGTATTTATTAGTATAGTTAACATTTCAGGCTACCATCCTTCCTCAGAACTAACAGTAGGCTATTGAAGGTTTGAACTTAAAACAAATTGTTGATAGAACAGCACAGGGTTTAAATTATAAATTACATATTATAGCAACACATGTAACCATATTGTGTTACTTAAAAATTTTTGATTTAATGAATAAAAAACATGTATTAGTTCAAATTTAGTTCAAGTTAAATTATAATATTAAAGTAGATAAAAGGTGAAGTATGTGTGTGTTTAAATTATGGGAAGGAGAAGCATTAACTTAAGACGTTTGGAAGAAAAGAACCTAATTTTAAAATTTGTCAGTTTTCAAGGTGTTATCCTTTGATGATGACAAATGGTACAATCAATAAGTTCCACTACAGAGAAATCAATATTGTTAACCATATTAATAAATGTATATTTTATCAACAACACTTAACCAATTTAACAGTAAAAGTTATAGACACAACTTAATTTCTATTTATGTAGAAACAAAGTTATAACAAAAAGCTATGAAACACGCACAAAAATATAATGTATCAAAACCCAAAGTCAAGAACTGACCCAAAAACAATTGTGCATAAAACACACACAAAACAACAGTAACTGTTGCTATCAACTTATATATATTGTTACGTC
>NW_013665695.1:1191765-1195422 GCF_000517525.1 Limulus polyphemus | reverse complement strand
ACTAGAGGGCGCCACAGTGGTCACGTGACTCGCTGACGCAACAATATATTGACAGTATTTCTGTTTACTTTTTTATTGTGACCCCAGACAGCATTGTTGACATGAATTAAAATTAAACTCTTTTTCTCTCACATGACAAAAATACTCACTGATAATCTTCCTCCTCTTTCTTTTTAGGCTGATAATTCTTAACAAGTCTCCTGGTGAATAAGAAAAAATATCTTTCTATTGCTTTTCTTGTCACAAATTCTGACACAAATATGTTAACTCTATATTAGGGTTTTTAAATTCAATATCCATTTACAGTACCATTACTAGTGAGCATTTTCTGAATATACTAATTTGAGTATGAAAAGACCTGATGTACACTTGGTTGACATAAATTTAGCTTGTACTTTTAATTTTTTGTATACAACATATATTAATGCCCTCAAAACAGCCACTCTACATCCCAAGATATGGCTCAGGTATGTTGATGAAATAATTGTAATATGGCCACATATTACAGATAAGAATTTATGAGCCACCTGAACAGACAACATCCCACAATACAGTTCTTAATTGAAATGGAAAAAGATAACTTCCCAGTTCTTGAAGTGATGACTACCAAGACACACAACTCATATACTAAAAAAGCTTACAGGAAACCCACAGATATGGGTAAATGTTTTTACTATAAATTAAACTACTTCAACAGTTTAAAGATGGGCATTATAAACTGTGTAGTTTCAAGAATGAACAAGATTTATGATACCAAAAAAAACAACAAAAAATCAAAGAAAATATATCCCCACACCCTCATTAACAATGACTACCCAGAACACTTGATAAACATGGAGATTAAACAGGAAGAAAGTTGCAGATACAACCATATTCCTCCTATCTTGGAGATCTCTCTGAAAACATACAGTAGATATGTAAACAAAATAAAGTCGGGGCAGTACTCAGAAGCTATAACACAATATGATTACAATTAGTACACACCAAATCACCTAAAGACACAGTGGAGAGGAAAAATACCATTTACAGCATCCCATATGATGTTGATTTCAAACACTAATAAAAGTTAAAACTTGGTAGCATAACAGAAGTACTAGACTTGTAATGCTGATCTATCTTCAATAGCCCATCATGCCAGAGAAGAAAAACCATACAATAAATTGGAATAATGCTGCAATAAAATGATATGAATAACACAAGGAAATGAAATATAAAAGAAGCTTTTTACATTTACATTAGATAGGTGTAGAAAGCTACTTTAATATTTCTTAGCATGGTTATTCAACTAAGCATAGAAATGAGTAAATCCTGGAAACCATTCATTCAAATTGATTATTTAAGTTCTAATAACTAAAGTTCAGTGGATAAAGCACCAGACTTCCATCAAAAAGACCCAGGGTTGAATCCTGACCATTACCAACATAGAAAATAAGTCCTTTTCAGGACTTCCTTGAAAATGGCAACAGACTAGTTGCCAAAATGTAGGATAAAAAACAAAAAACTAGTCAATAACTTAATATCTACTTATACAAAAACATACAGTTACTAATTAATAATTAGACTTAGGCTACTAACCATGACAACAACTGATATCACATCCCCAAAACCTTACTATAAGTACTTACAACAGAAGTTATTGGAAAATTTTATTTTTTAATGCAATTTAGTTTTAAAGGATATGTAATTTTGTTTTTAAACATTGCTGAAGATAGTTGACCTATGCATAAATTACAGTGTCCAAAATTAAGCAAAAATGTTTTCACTTTATTTTTTACAGTGTATTTGGAAAACAAAAATAGATTTTGAACAGAAGAGGAGGCCAGATATGAACAGAGACATTCACATTTTTAGATTCTATCTGCTTTACGTAATTATAGAATAGGCATTCATCAGAGGATAATTAAATAAATTTCTTATAGCATCTGAAACTACAATTCTACATAATTATGATTTCTACTAAAGACACTACAACTTGAACAGAAATTAAATTTTCTGGGGGGAATGAGGGGTGGTTATATATATACATTAAAATAAGATATACTCACCTGAGTTTGCTGGCATATTCACCTTCAATGGAACATCGATCTTTAATAAACTGACCATACTTATCCAAGAAATCTATACCACGTTGAGTATGTGCTCCTAGGTTATCATATTGATCCTGGAAGATTAAATATACATGAATTTTCTATAGTTAACATACTTACAGCAAGGGAGTTTTATATCAAACATGAACTCCTAAATTATAATTTAAGCTATGAGATACTAAGCATGACAAGCATTTGTTAATGCAGTAGAAACACACACACACTCACATATATATATATATTTAAAAGCAATGTTCTTTTTCACAGATTATGCAACAAATACAATGAATATCACACTTTGTACCAAAACCTGTTCATTTAACTCAGACTACGACAAATCCCAGGTGCCGGGTTGCCATGGGAACTAAAAATTTCATTGTGGCACCTAGTATTTTCTCCCATTCTATTCTTGCTAAATAGAACTTGAATCTAGAACAGTTCTGGACTCTTGGAAGTCCGGTACTATTTTTGCATTCTTTGAGTTCTAAATCGAACTTTGTTTCTAGGATTTTAATGGTGGATTCAGCACTTCTTCATGTTTTTTTAGGAATGAAGCACTGTGGTTGCACAACACGTTACTAATTTTGTGCCATTTTGTTTTTCTTTTTTTCTCTCAACCAACCAGTGCGTGTGTTTAGACTCAGATGGGACCAAAGCAGTTAGTTCAGGCAATACTATCAAGTTGATATCATGTGATTGTTAGCGTGCACTTCTTGGTGTGAAAGTAAATAAATATAGCCTCCATTTCCTGGTACAAGCAGCAGTGAAGTTAGAGTAGGCACACCAAAAGACATTTGCTTATAGTTGGACAGTGTTGCAGTGATAAGAAGATTAGACTTATTCTGAAACAACCTGCCTGGCCTATCGATATTACAGTGATTACTTTTATTTTACTTTCATTCATTGCAAGAATCCACCTAAGTTATAGTTATTTAGTCTACAATTTTAATAATTGCACATATTGAAGTTTAATTTTAATATATCCTATAAAGTTTAATAATGAACACTTTGATTTTTAGTGTAAAACTGTATGTTTCATAGCATAACCACACAACTGACTCAAAATATATTCCATAAATTTTCTATATAGCACCCAGCTCCTACAACTGAAAATATTTTTCAGGGCCTGATTTAACTCATTTATAACACAAACTCCATCTCTGAAGTACTGTCAGACAAACAGTATCCATTTAAATGCACAGATGGTGTGTGTGTTTCAAAAAAGAATTTATTTGCTGACATCAGTTCTTCTTCATGTTATAATACTTATAACATAATGTCACTTTTCTGAAACTTAACTGCAGTATCTATTATTTTGCTTTATACCTTTCACAGTTTCAATAAATAAATTTAAACAATTTTATACAGTGTAACTAGCATCTTTTTTTTTTTGGCAATTGTAATGTTAGACTATTTAATTGCATCTTGAAAATTACAGTTTTCTTAAACATTATATATATATATATATATATAGTGATATAATATAGAATGTGCTGTATTATAGTATGTTGATGTCTTTTTACTTTTTTTTCAGTGTAATTAATTACTTACTAGTTTGTTTTCGTACCTA
>NW_013665695.1:1178610-1191307 GCF_000517525.1 Limulus polyphemus | reverse complement strand
ATTACTTGTAAAATTAACTAGTTTCTTTAAACTAATTATATATATATATATATATATAGTGATATAATATGAAATGTGCTGATTATGTATGTTGATGCATTTTTTTTTCCATGATAATATTCATGTTTTGTCCAGTAATGTATTTAAATAAAACAATCATACTCTGGGAGAAAGAACTAAAGGTCATTTGTGGAAATACACATTTAGGAGGCAAAAGGTGATAAAAGGAGTTGGTAATTAAGCAGCAGAATAGAGATTGTGAATTGTGGTCAAAAATGAGGATGAGTTAAACGTCCATAACTTACACCAATTTATTCATAAGCCACAGTTATCACAGTGAATCATACTAGTATTTACTGATGGAGTATTGAGCACTAAACACAGATAAGTTTAGAACCTTTATCTACATTGAGATATGCTACAGAATTGTCACTTGTAAACTGAAAGTATTTGAAGGTTTTTACATGTTACTTGATGAACTGACAAAAATAGATTAATAGCCCTTAGGATTCTTATTACAAATCAGATCCTTATTACTACTCATGCTAAATTATTTCAATACCTATTGTCTTCTGGATCTAACCCTAAGAACAAACAAAAAGATGTGCAATGAGAAAAGGGTAAAAGAATGATCTACAAGACAAGAATGTACTTAACTAAAAATTCTTATAACTACATTTAATTTTTCATATACTTACGTTAATAATTAATTTTTCTATTACTCTTTATGTTACCTTACCGTTCTGTAGTCCACTGAATAAAAAAGATCAAAAGTATTTTACCAGAATACACTCTTTACACCACTATATCTTGAAGAAGCCAGTAACATGTGAAAAACAAATCATTCTATTCTGGTTCAAAAAATACAGGACACCATAAGACAAGCAGGGAGGAAGGAGGGTCTCTTGTTAATTATTACCATAAGTATTAGATAAGTTAAATTAACTTATCTCAATAATCAACCTTGATGATTGTTATCTTCAGGAAGGGTAGCCATAATGTAAACACGTGTCTGTACATCATCTAGAAACTGGTCCTCAATGAAATTCATAAGTAACCATCTCCAACTGAGGTAAGGACTAAATAAATGGTGATTCGATTGACTGCAGGGAAGAATGGGAAGTCAATGGTCTGCAATCCTATGATATATCTTTCCAACGATTGAGTCAAAATAAGAAAGAGGCATCCAGCACTAACTCACTCATATCCTGACCTGAATGAAGAGAAGCAGAGGGTTGACATAATCTAATCCCAACTGGAGGAGCATCAACTATGTCTATGATTACTCTAAACCAGCTCTAACCAGGCAACTATTTCCTCTTCCTTCACTCGGATCCATCCTGAGAGGACCCTTCTACTGCTTCAGTAACATAATTGCCTCTGAAATAGCTACTACTGGAAGTGAAGTATTTATATATTTATTCATACAGGTATCCATATATTGAGAGCTTAGTGAATAAAATCTGTCACTATGTTGTGCAAGTCTAAATAAGAGGGAATCTTCAATAGCCATAGCACTTAAAATTCTTTTAGGCAGGATTAGAGTAAATTAAGCTATGAGACCTTTTTTACCTTTTTATTAGCTATATGTTTGTGTACCAGCAATACCATTTATGGGGCATGCAATTCAATTTCATTACTTATAAGGATCTCTACAAGCCTACCCTCAAATTGAAATTCTTTTAGGCTAGATTAGAGTAAATTAATCTATGAGACCTTGGGCATGGTCAAATATATCAATCCAAAACTGTAATTAGATCTCAAATCGGTCAAGAGTTGACAGAGCTACGAGCTAAAAGTTTGTATTTGAAAAATTCAGAGCTATTCTATGAGCTGCTACATCACAGCTAAAAAAGACAAGGAAGAACTTCTTAAATCTGAATAGGTTCCTTGAGTAATGTGTGATAACAAAAAAATCTAGTGTATAACTTGATTGCTTCCCAGGAAAATTCAAGGAAGGTCTAACAGGATTTAAACTTAAGGTAACAGAAATGAAAGTTGAAGGCACTTATGGACTGAGGTTAAGCAATGGGCCTTGAAATGCATTTGAAGAAGTACCGTAATCCATGGGCCTTGCACATATGTTACTTAAAAAGATGTTGACCCCTGTGCTAATGTAGCTGGTAAACTGTCAACACACAATAAAAACTCTGCACTGCAAGGATTAGTAGAAAGACTTATCACAGCTGAGGAGACAACTAGTCAAAATAAGCAATTCTCATGTGACATACCAGAAGAAGCACCCATGTGGCTGGTGTGCAAGGTATTGCAATGTTTAAAATCTTGACTAGTTTGATTTGTCACATGGCAAGCTGGATCTGTCTTCTGCAAAATGCCACTGGATCTGACGTACTTACTATCTCTCTCTCTCCCTGACCTATGGCCTATCATGAACAAATGGTCTCGTATCACTTATGGCATAGAATATGCAGGCCACATAACATCGACTTCTAAAGATGTAATACACATCCTACTTACCACAAGAGTCAAAATTGAAATAGTGGATGTGGTCACCATCCCTTTCTTTGAAGTTTCCTTCTTAACTTACCCTGAAAAGTAGAAGTTTTAAATGATTTGCATTTTTTCTGTAAGGAAAGAAAATGAGAACATAAGCCACATATGTAGAAACAGAAAGGACACCTTCTGTAGATAAGAGTGAATTTAGATGCTATATGTCTTATCTGACAATGATTTGGTCTTATTGCATTTACTACAAACAACCATGATGAAATTAGAAAATAGCTACAAGCACAGAAAGGAACAATCTCAAAAAACTTACTCAGAACTGAGTGCAAAATGCTCTGAATGTGCAGAAAAAAAAATACTGATCTCAAGAACAAAAATAAAAAACAATTCCCACACAAATTAATATCCACACTTAAACACTAAAATATACCATGATTATATGAGAATTCCAGCTCATGTCAACAATGGACTATAGAATTAAAGTAACACTGACACAAGCACTGAGCTTCTGTAAATGATAGAATTATTTTTCTTCCACATGTTGCCAGCCACTTTAAGTGGAAGTGATGTAAGGAGGGTGTCTTAGTAGATTACTTAAAAGTTTTTTATTCTTTTTTATTTTAGTTAGTGGATTACAGAACAATAAGGTAATGTAATGGATAAAAGCACATTAATTATTGAGGGAAGTCTCTCAGAATTAACAAATTTTTCCATAAGAACTTATAGTCTTGCCCTTTCATATCAGTATATGACAGGTTACCTATGGTTAGCACAAGACTGGCCTGCATAATTCGAACTACAGCTGAGCTGTGCAAAAGACCACCAAAGTCAGAAGTGATAGATCTGAGAAATGTCATATCTTTAAATAATGAAATATTCTTTACCAGCCAAAGGAAGATAGAAAGGTAGTCCAAATTTCTTTGAAGCATTATCTGGTCAGATATGTTATGATGCTGAGACTGAGCTTGTGCATAGGCCTGAGAGAGTCATGTCCAAAACTATACACAGCTCATAAACAGGCAAGCTCCAGTTCAAAAGAAACATTAGAAACTAATCAAACATATAATCTTGACATAGTGATATATTGTATAAATCATATACAGAAATTAAAAAGATCAAATGGAAACTAGAGGCATAAAACTCATCATTGCATTATAATATTTTGGTTCAGTTTGGTGAATCAATACAGAAAGCCTTAACTGTATGAATCACAATACACATAGTTGCTTTCATGGGTTTTAATCCAACCCAGTCAAATATGAATAACCAAACTGTTGAATAAGCTACTAACAATCAAACCAACAGAGTACTGGATGTTGAATCTTTGGAAATTAGATTTGGTCATTAGTTGAAAGAATGAAATATGTAATTTCTAAACAGTTTCTTTAATCTTATGAAATGCAAGTATGGACAAAATATCAAGATACATATCATGGCTCTAATGCTGTGTTACCTACTACAACACCATTCCACTGAAAACAGTGCAACTCTAGTTGGAATTATCAGTCTTTAGGGTTAACTCATTAGCAGGTATACTGAAAGTGACTAAGCCATCACTGTATACTAGGCTAACTGTCCTTTACAATTGTATATGCAGAGCATTACTTATTTGTTAATATATGTATAGTACCTGAAACCCATGTAAAAAGTCTAGGGAAATTATTTTGTCCTGATCTGGTTGATGTATTTGTGGATTAGTTATCAGTACAAACTTTAGTTACAATTGTATCTCTTGAAATATAGAAATCCAAAATCTACTCTAAACCACTTGTAATATTCAGAAAATCTACACAAGCATACTGCTGATACTGAAAAAGATGAAACAATTGATGAAACATTTATCAATTTGTTCCGATTGTTCAATCTACTTTTCACACTTCATGTAATATATTGGGTCATTTGAAGATTTTTGACATATTCTAGGAGTTTTAATGCTGAATTTATAAAGGTAGTTGATAGCCATACACACAACATAAAAAGGACTGTTTCTTTGAGAAGTAAATCTATTTCCAAAGAAAATACCATAATTCTGAATTTGAATCAGTGTGTTAAAAAAAAGTTTTAGTAAGTAAAGTTATTTACAGCAGCAGAAACAAATCATACTATAAGTAACTTTTTATTAAACTGCAGTATCACATAAGGTTGGAGTTAAAACACTCAAAAAACCTAAACATTTTACTGCACACGTACACATCTACATTTAGGTCATTGTGTGAAATTGTGATGATGGAGGACAAAACTGAAAGTGTTACAAGTACATTTTGAGAAGCTAAGTAAAGGTAAAAATACAGATCAGTGCTATTTCTGTCTTAACCATGAACTCTTTTTCACAATCCAGGAGTGAGTAGATATTTGTTATTTTCTCTTCTCTCACATATGCTTTATGACTTATTTTGTGCACCATATTCCACTGTTTCCTTTAAAAGTAATTTCTAATAGTAATAAAACAGAAACATGCAAAGAAAAATTATGTTAAGACAAATTTTCATAAATAACTTTACCAAAAGTAAACAAATATTTTAATATCTTGTCCATATCTATTGCCAGATTAATTAATTTAGTCAATATATGTTTAGGATAAAAAAATATACATGAGCAGCAGATCCCAAATCATATATTGTTAATCATATAAATCAATACCATCCAGTATTATCTCCATTAAGCAACATCTTAGAAATATCAGTATGTACTCATTTTTTAAATTCACTTTACAAACACAACTGTGTTTGATTTTTTTAACATATAATTGCAGTAAAGGTGTTTAACAATGGTAATTCCACAGTTGATTCCTAGAAAGCCAGTTTTGGCTAATCTCTCATTTTTATACGCAATTCGGCTTCTTTGGACATTTGAATTTAACCAACTTTACTAAATTTAGAAAGTTACCTTTACTTTAATCCAACAATTCCCAGTCTTTTTCTCTTTGCAAACTCTTTGAGAATTAATAATTTTCACAGCAAACCTCGTTTAAGCAGTAATAAGTTTTGTAAAATGAAATAACTCTTGAGTGTGTTGAATTTATTGAAAATAAAGTTTCTGTAACATACAGTATGTAACACATTTACTATAAAATGTGAATCTCTGATATTGTTGTCAGTTTGCAATTAGTACCCAGTAAAAATATAATTCTTGAAAAATTATAAAAAACTGAAAACAAAACAATTTAACTAAAGCTAATGAAACTTCTGAACTTGTTTTAAAGTAAATGGTGCTTTAATGTTCAGCTCAACAGAAGAGAGATAGTTTTAATTCTGTTTCTGCATCAAGGTATTTCCTTCTGTAAATATGTGTCAAGAAAGTATGTTGCACTCTTATTGGTGGAGCGTTGACACATGATGATTTGCATGTGAGACACACTGGAATCAGTCAATTCCAGATAGGTGGGAGTGTCAAGGCAACTTTTGCATTAAGATGGCAGCAATGAACGAGAATAGCAATTTATTTCAGTAGAGATAATGTACCATATCAAAACTTAAAAGAGCATTTCAAGCTCAGTAATACCTTCCAGCATCTGCATTAACAAATGACCATGGCTAAGAAGTACAGAATACATTTCCCATTTCAACTTCCAGGGTCCACATAAGCTTGATATAATAAAATATTTAACCAGTTTACATTCATTCACTTTAGACTCTAAAGGAATTTTGGCAGGAAATCACATTTCATTTCATGTGTTGATTGCATTGATATTTTGGTTCATGATCTCCTTAATGTCAAAATACTGTGTTCAAACACCATGTAAAATATGGCATAGGATTTCTAATAAAAAATATATACCAAATTTTTAAGTGACAGAAAACATTCAGCTATTACAATTTTCTATTTCTAACAAAAATAAAAAACTAGATGTTTTTTTTTTATCTTAAATGTTGATAAAAGTATAAACAGTCCCATGGGTAATACCAATACACAAGTCATTTGATATTTTTACACCACTAATTTTAATACAGAGATTACAAAGACAGAAAATACAGCTTATCAGGCTTCAAATCATATTTAGTATTTCATTTTCTTTGTTCCCATACTAGCATCTGGTTTAAAGTTTTAGAAATATATCTAAAGAAAAGTTAAGACATTAGAACAATTAGAATCTTTTCTTGTCGAAAGCGACAAAAGTATATACATTTAACACATTTGAAGAGAAAACTTTCATACCTGTGATTCTAATTCAGAAGTGTGTGATTGTGCACAACAACCCGGGACCTCCAATTTTTAGGACAAAAAACAAAAAAATTATGCAACCAACATTTTTGTATCTGGTAGGCTAAGGGTTACGATGTCAGTTAAAACAGCAATCACTTGGTTACAATTCCTTTTTTAACCCCCATGCCTTACACAGAACCTTGTTCACTCTATACTTTCTTTTTTAAATAGGACATACAAGTAGAAAAAAAAATCAGGATAACTTAAATATTACAAGAGTTAAGACACTGACAATTACAATAAAATCCACAATTTTATGTCATAATGGCTATTTAATCGTAAAGTATATAAATATATAAAAAATATTTATATTATTGAAATGTAAAGTTACACACACTTAAACACATATGCACACACACACACAGATATATATATCAAGAGAGAGACAGAGAATTTCAAAATTACAACCACTGCTATTATTTAAAAATTGTTTTCAGATACACTAAAAACAAAGAAAGCAAAATCCTACCACTCTTAACAGTGAGCTTGTCTTGTAGAGCTGGGTGAAAATTGATTTCTTTCACATAGGACTTGGATTTTTGGAATAATCAATGATAGTAACAATAAGAAACAGAAATTTTAATAAGTTGATTATTTTAGGTGACATTAATCGATGTGCATGGGTAATCAATTATATTAATTAACTGACATAATACTGTCTTCATTTGAAGCAAACACCTAGCATCTCGATAAGTCAACAGGAGTTTACAGAACTTTTTAATGTAATTTACTGATTTCTTTGAACCTATGTGTTTTGAACTATCAAGAATATTTACAGTTACACAATACAGTAAAAGTTGCAATTTGAAAAATTTAACAAATAGTCAATTATGTTTCCAATAATATAGCAAAACCCATAAAACAAGTTACAACTGTTGTAAGTTATGTTTACATTTTGTTTAACTAAGACTTTGCATACCCACTAAGAGGGCAAAAAATTTCTTCGGGGCCCATGGTCACAAAGGAAAAGGAATATCTGGTCAACAAATACTGAACATTCAGATTTTCAAAAAACTATTAAAATAATATCATGCAGACACTTCCTAAACCACTTTAGTCCTTTGCAATGCTACACTGTCCATTCACCACTGTAGATGTGGCACAATCATTAGTAAGTTGAAACTGATTAAAAATGACTTGCCTAAGACAGTCTGACAAATCTGGAAACACTGTTAGTTGAAACTATAAGTATCTACTTTGTCAGATGGACATCCGGGAAATAACTTTCACTGATATAATTAATCAATAAGATTTAGTGTTATGCATTGTTGACTCACGGAGAAGATGTGGCGGCTAGTACCTCATTGTTCTGAGAACCCAGGGTTAGGAGCTGACACTTGGAAGGGTGTGGGGAACAGTTACAACTAAGCTGCACTGACAGTTCGACCTGTTTGAAAATTAAGCTGTTCACCAGGCTAAGTTCAAAGCTTGAAAGAAGATCCCTTCTGAGAACTTGGGTACCTTTGCAGATGATATGCATCATTTGCATGAGAAAGCTTACCCTACTATGGCATTAAAGATTGTGACAGCAACCTTGTTGACAAGTTCATTGAAAAACAACTGAGTGAGACCATAAGGCATCACCTAGGAGTATAAAATATGAGGTTGACACCTCAGACGAATTGTAGGAAAGAAGGAAACAACTGGCAGTAGCTGTCATTATGCCTCTGATTACAATCAATCCTGCTCATGCAGGTGCCTTACAGAATTGTGGCATAGATGAAATAGTTTCCAATGAACAGCCAGGGCCATCCAGGCTCTCTGATATTTGTGCCACAGCAAATGCACCTGATGCTTCTGACCAGAAACAAAGACCAGAGTGTATGCTATGTCTGTGTGCTGCAGGAGCATTTTTTGTGTGAATTACTCATATCTTGCCCTACAGTAAGATGGATGGATCCCTCCATCCCAACTGACTGCACAGCAGGTAAAAAATGATATGTTGTAGCTGATGTTGCTCAGGCTATGGAAAACTAACAGAGCCCAATTTGGGTGTAGCCATCAACATGGGAAAGCAGAGCAGACAGTAATGAAGAATATGATGGTCAGCCTAGCAAAGATATATGGCAGGGCAATAAGTTGCTGATTGCTACAAGAGCTACAAGGACTCTGTTGGTTACTACTGCATATTAAACTCTCCAAATGAAGCCACCTCTCTAACCAATAAACACTGATTTCATTCTGGCAAGTGGTTGTATTCTAAATTTGAATGGAGAAGCATTTCTCCAACTATGTCTTGAATTTAAATCACAGAATGAAGGTCGTTTTTACAGGCTTCAGTTTGGGAATGGTATCCTCAGGATGAAAATATTACAGAAGCTCTTGGCTAATTTTGCCTGTGCAACAGATGAACTGAATATCAGTGCAAAATCCAAGCAATAATGCTCAGAAGCAACCCAGGAACATTGGACCATTCATGTATACATTGCAGAGGGCATAACAGAAAATGGCAATGCAAGTTCAAATTAAAAACTGCTGTACAGGATTCCCTGGAGTGTTAGGGATATAATCAGTTCATAAACACAGTGGATGTTAAAAAATGGGACTATATAGTCTACCAAGAGAATGTGGTCATCACCAGTGGTGATTTTCACAAAGAAGGATGACATGAGTGGGTCCTATGTTGACTTCTGTATATTAAATGCAGTGAAGCATGTTAATTTTTTTTCACTGCCACGAACAGACAAATAACTCACTGGAAAGTGTCAAATGATTCAGAACTCTAGACCTGGCCATCAGATAATGGCAAGTCAAACTGGATGACAAGAGTGGTATCAAAACTGCCTTTAGTACCCAAGCTCATTTGTTTGAATTATAAGTTATGCTATTTAGCCTCTATAATGTTTCAGCCACTTTTGAGAAACTCATCCTCATAGGGTTGTAGTGGGATAAGTGCTTGGTATATGTAAATTATGCCTTTGGTATTTGGCCAAATGTCTGAATCTGCTATTACAAACTATTCCATGGTTTTGAAGCAGATAAGAATGGGTGGATTAAAGTTGAAACTCAGAAAGTGTGTGCTAATGCAATCACAAGTATAATTATTTCGTCATATTGTGGGTATAGAAAACGTCTTGACTGAACCTGCAAATATTACAAGGGTTTGAAACTGTCTCTATCAAAATTATTCGTTGGGCAAAAAGTTCACTCTCGGGGTGTATCATGTGTCACTGAGGTGACTCACAAATGCTAAAAATCCTAAATGAATGATTGTACATTAGATCACAATGTAACAGGAGTATGATGTGGTCATACAGCATCATTTTGAAGTGCAACATGGAAATGCAGACATCCTCCAGCCACATGGTGAGAACACATTTGTTCTTGAGGTAAAATGAATTTCATTTGCTATGAAGCAGACCCATACAGCAGGCAATTTCATTAATGACTGGATTCCAAAATGCACCCATCAAGAGTTCCAGGTATGTGATGCTGTGTTATACCAATTTTATCAACCACCTAGACAAGGGTCTATCTATGACTGCATTGCAACTATTGGTAAGAGCCCTGATGAGACAAATTCTCCAGACTTAATAAGATGTAATGAGTGTAGGCCATCAGGGTGTTTCTTGCATTAGAGCTAGCATCCAAAGATGATTCAATTGCACAGGTTTTAATCATGACATTCAGTACTGCATCATGCATGCAGCCCTGAAGAAGAATCACTCTAGGCAAGATAAACTTCAGCAAAAAACTGTTAGTTTTCGTCTCCAGATATCACCAGTCTTTTCCCTGAGACCAAGCAAAGCAAGCACGGCAATGGATAGTACATTTGCCACCACCTGAAGAGATTAATACAGATCAGAGAACTAATTTCAATAGCCAATTATTTTCTGAGTTGTGCACAGTGTTGAGGGTTGTGAAGATGCACATTATCATATTATCATCTCCAGTAAAGAACAAGTATACAGACTGTCAAGCACATGTTTGCAAAGTTTGGTAATTCCAGTTAAACTTACAGTGATTAATACTTCACATACATCATGATGGCATAATATGCAATGCAACAAAGGTCAACTGGATGTTCATGTTTGGATGGGAAATGATGCTCCCTGTAAATATTATATACAGCTCATCTCCTAGCTCCACAATGTCCACAAATGTGTGTAGCTGACAACAGCACTGGAAAGTGTGCATGAGTATCCATGCCAGGAACTAGGAAAGTATGCCATAAGGCAGAAGAGAAGAGAGTTAAGGAAAGGACTTTCCAGCATGGATGATAGGTCTGGCTGTGGTATGTGCATGCAATATGGAAGCCTCTCAATTTTGGTTGGACTGATTCACACCTAGTTATCAGATAGGTCAATTCACGGACATACGATCCAGCATTTATGGGATGCATGCAAGCATGTGGATAAGTTGTGGCCTTATGTCACAGACAAATTCCTCATGTCCTGGCTTGACCAGGAACTGTAGTTCAACAATAATGAGTCTGAGGAAGATTAAGAGACTGTTATGGATCATCCCATTTAGCTGATGAGGAAGAAACAAAAAGTAATTATTTGGCTGTGTTTAACAAGCCAGACAAAGAAGCACCTAAAGAAGTGCTGGGAAGCTCCATTGATGATCATTTTACTAGTTTAGTTTAACTTCTTTTTTTGTTTAATTTACAGGGAGGGCTCACACTAGACTTGTGAAAGAGATTTATTAAAAGTTTCAACACACTAATTGCAAAGACTAACCCTTGTTATATTTTGGTGTAGTGTGTTTATCTCTGTCTACTTTTGTGAATAAAGATTGTTGTTGTATACATTTTATGTATTGCTTCTTGTCAATAAATTCAGTCAGAAATAGAGCTGGGTGATTTAATCAATTAATTGATCCAATTAATTTCCTATGAGTAGCAATTACATTTGATTAACTGAAATTAGTATTTTAGTTATTCAAACAATCAAATAATTGAAATACAAGAAAATTTATTGTCACAAAAATATTCAACTATCAAAATTAGCCTTTTCAATTATTGTAACAACTACTGATTAATTGACTAAATAAACTGTAACAAAAACAATACACTAATTAAAATTAGGATTTACAGTTATTTCAACTATCCAAAAGTATTGTTATTATTTATTGTTGTTGTTAAGCACAAAGTTACATAATGGGCTATGTATGTCCTGCCCAATCTTTACCTTGTAATTCTTTTTTACTTTGGTGATTTGAGGGGTGGGGGTGGGAGCTATTTAGGCTATCTGTTACTGTCATTGGTTTTGAACTGCTGATTAGAGAGAAGGCAACTGTGATAGCATCTTCTAACAACTTTTTATTTTTGGACTCATGATTAGAGGGAAGACAACTGGCTGACAGCACCCTTTGGTTTGAGCACTACTGCACTAATCAATTAACTGAATGAAATAAGTTAATGGGACCACTGATTAATCAATTAACTCTTTCAGCATGGGTTCGGTACCCGGGGCCGACCTTGTAACCATTTTGTGCATGTTATAGTTTTCATGCTATAACTGTTAAATTAGTATTATAGTGTGTTAAATAACAAAATTTGTCAGATTATCAGTAAACATTACAATGCTTTCAAATGCAAAATATCAAGTTTTTTTATTGAGTCTTAAGATTTGTAAAGCAATGTTTTTCTCTTGCCTATTTTTCTTTTCCCATGATGCCTATCCAAAATGCAAAGTAATTTTCATTTTAAGATCAAAAATACTTTTATGAAACAGAAAATGTTCAAATTTCACAAGCAAAATCTTTATAATGTCCAGATAATTAACATATGTTTCTTGAGAAAAAACTTTATATTTTATCTGTTATTTTCAGTAATGAATCTCTGTACAGGTCCGGGAGATTTGACCGATCTCATAACCACCATAAAAAATTAAGAAATAAATATGAATTATGTCTCTTTCATTCTAGAATGACAACAAATTATAACACAAAAACACAAGTATTTAGACTAAATAGCTTAAATCTTATAATATTATACATTTATATATTTATTATTTTTATCATATTGACCTTTCAGCTGTGCCCGGTTAACAATACATAAGTTACAATGATGCTGCACATGTTA
>NW_013665695.1:1171707-1177786 GCF_000517525.1 Limulus polyphemus | reverse complement strand
GATTCTAACCTGTCTGGAAAGGGTTAACAAATACCACTAACTGACCAGCTCTAGTCAGAATTCAGACACAGATTCTTACCCTATGACACTATTCTCCAAACCTCCATTTAATGGGCTCTAATTACCTGCTCTGCAGGGAAATTTGTGTGCTAGTAATGCCACATAATAAAGCATCAAGAATAGCAGTATATGCATCAGATGTATACATGTCTTTCACTATTGTGGCTTTTCCTTGCTTTCAAAAACATTAAGTTACATATAAAATCATCATAATTAAAAACAGATTTTTCACCTGGAGATCATTTGCCTAACCAGGGAGCATGTACAGCCCACTCTTGATCATTTTTTAGCACAAAATTTTCTGGGCTCTTTTCTTTTTTGCCCTTTCTCCTCTTCCTCATGTAAAACAAAAGTGCCAATTCTTAGTGGGATCTACACACTAAATGCCACTGGCTGCATTTATATTCTAAAGAGGCAACAACACAAAACCTGATAATCATATCATTTTGAGTTAGTCCTGGCGATTCCAATCAGCAAAAAAAAAATATAAATAAAACCAGATCAATAGTGACTACTACTACTAGAGAACCTTAAAATATATATACATATTCAGCCACAATTGTCTAGTAGGCTACAACATTATAAACACACTGAAAGACAGTATGTAACTGCAAACAAATACTGTAATCTGAGTACTGTATGACTCCACCATGCACTCTCAATGTCTACATGTCATAATGCTGTTCCCTAATTCACTAATGAGTATACTTTTCAATCATTTGAAATGAGGGAAAGTGATTGATAAAGCAGGCTCCACATACCAATCCTTCCCCAAAGCTTAGGAAATGGCCTTGGACATTTGTGTTGTTTTTGGCTAGAGGGAGGATTTTGATGTTACATGATGAATTTGTAACTTAATGACTTTTTTTTGTTGAAAAAATTGATGACTATTATTTTATTGAAGGTTTGGGAAACTATTTTAACAATATAAAATGTGAGGTACACAAGACTAAAAGAAGATACTTTCAGTTGATTAGTGAGTGGACTGATTACTGTGTTAGCAAATTTGTCTGTTACTTCAGTGTTATAAATTGTAGGTTTCAGTGAAGTTCCAGAGATACTAAAAGTATCATATATATGATTGAAAATTAACAAAAGGATATAAGTGCACAATAACACGTAAAATATTTAAAATGAAACTGCTTAACATTGTTTGTGATGTTAGGTCTATCTGCACTTCATCAGAACCACGTAAGTTGTAAAACTTAATAGTCAAAGAAATAAAATGCTTTTTTTTTTATAATTTATTGAACTGGTTGTGCATTGTTTCAAAGAATAATGCAAAAGAACCTACCTAGCAACAGAAACCATTACAATACAATTATCATGCAATAATACAATGACCTTTTACTATGCACATTTAGCAAGTAACACACAATACTTTTTACAAACTACTCCTATATATCTAATACTAAAAGATATGTATATTTTGTTAAAATTTATTGTCTAATTATAGAATTACTTGAGATCAAACAAAGCAGGGGCAGTATGAATTTACACATAAATCTTTAAATGAAGGAGACTTATGGGTCATATATGTATTTCTATTCCTTACCACTTTTTATAGTATTCAAAACTCACTTGAAACACTCTTACACTACAATCCATGTTCAAAAAAGCATAAAACATAAAGGTCAAACTTCTCCAAATTAAGACTTATTTTTCAAATCACAATAGGCAATAATTGCTATTTAAAGGGAAGTGTTCAAATTGCATTGGAAACTGCTTTAAGAAAGGCAAAAAATCAGTCAAAAGCTTAGTTACATTCACCAGAACAAGAACCTACATGCTATTTCTATTCTATAGAAAAATTATGTGCAAAACCATAATTTAATCATTAGCTTTTGCACTCCGTCTACATGAGTAATGATGTTAGAACCCAAGGAAGTTATTAGCCAACCTGTTTTTAGTGTTTTGTTACCTGGAAGTAATGTTTGTTATTTACAAGGTGAGGTACTCATCCTTTGTCCAGGTTATGAACTTAAAACAATGTATGGATGATGCTATTATAAATAACACAAAAATCCTAACTTTTACACAATATATTCATAACAACATATTATTATAGTATTCATTATTACCTCACCAAAAGTTTTGACCAAGCTTTAAGAATTCAATATGTATATACTTATAACATGATTTACGCTGTACGATAATCAGGATGACTTTGTAGAAAGAGGTAGCAGCCAAAGAAGTGGCAGTAGGAGTGCTTTCTGTTACCCACTTTCAACATCCAGCTCTTAATGTCGTTCCACAGTGTATCATTGGATTAATTATTTTACAGTCATTAGACTAAGAAGTGTCTTACATGCTGAGGTTGAGAGGTCATGGGTCAAAGTAAGACATTTGTGTGCCCCCCCCCCCACTATGTGCATGTTGTGTTATAGGAAACTTAATAGTGGCGCCATCTATGAGTGTAGTTAACGTTATGTCAAAAATAATAAATGCTCAATAACAATAATAATAGGGGTGGAGTGGGTTTTAAGCCCCCAGTAGCATGCCTCTTGTCCCAATCTATTATCCCACAAAGTTTAGTTGAGATTGGCACAGCAACCTGGGAGTAGTTAGATAATGGACATACAGACACAGATTTTTTTGTGTTATATATATATATATATATAGAGAGAGAGAGAGAGACAGACAGACAGATAGTCAGTTGAAAGCAATCCTTTGTGGAGTTATACAGCAAAAACCCGTTTTGATACCTAGAAATAATGTTTGTTATTTGACAATTATAGTGACAGTTGAAAGCAACTCTTTGTTTAGTTATACAACAACAACTCTTTTTGTGACCTGACGATAATGATGCTTGTCATTTAGTAACCAATGAGAAACATTAAACTGTACTAAAAGCAAAGTTTGGTACCATATATCTCCAGGTTTAGACATTTTACCTCCAGTTTTAAAAAATAATATGTGTCATGCTTTGTTCATTAACTTTATGCATGTTACTGTTAAAAGTATAATTACTCTAAACTACTCCCAAAACTAGAGAATTGCATGAATAACGTTATTGAATGGAGTGAACGCTCTAAGATTCCATAATTATTTGCTGTGCATTTGTAATTAAAATACTTAATAAGCACACCAAGTTACATAGCAGAAGGAAGCTACACAAAAAGAACATTACTTCCGAAGAACAATCACGACAGCTTGTGATACAGACTCGCTCTTTATAAGTTTTCAGTTGTGTGAAAAAATAATGCTCTCACATTTGTAAGTTAATTTCTAAGGTGTTATTTTTCGAAAAAAACAAGAAACGTGTATTTAAAGTCAACACACATATTCGTCACAAAATATTAAGGCTAAATGAAAAATATAGTAAAAATCTATAAAATATTTATACTTAACAACATTTGGATATTTGTAGAGGATTAACAATCCTGACACATGGAAGCATTTTTAGTTTAGTTAGCAGCTTCATAGATTAATAGCTGGCACCTGAAAGTTACGTTTAGATACCAAGCACATTTTGGGGACTAGAAATTAATTGGGCCAACTGGCATAAAGATAAAATACGCAGTATTTGTAGCCCTTCTTCATAACACCTGGAAACTTGCATGTTTAAAATTGGTTTTATTGAAGACAATATTCGCACTATTTGTAGCACTTCCGCATAACACCTGTAAACGTAGATGTTTGAAATCGATCTTATATGACAGCCAAATAAGACGCTAAGCATACACAACATTTCTAAAAATATAACTACTCGTGTATATAACTCTCTAGGCGCATTGTATGGCTATTATAATATATTTTACCAGATGGAGTACCCGTCCTCTGGACTGAAGTTATGTAAATTCATGATTAATGAAGGGTTATCTTAGGACGTGAAAATTTGCTTCCCTTATGTGTAATTGTAAAAAAAAAAAAAAAAAACGCCCATAAAAACTGCAAATCTTAAAATTTATATATCTCCCCATGGACCCAATGAACCTCCATACCAAATATGGTGAAGCTCCATCCACACCCTACGAACTAGTGACATGGACATACAACAGACAGTACTATTATATGTATATAGATTGGAATAATAACCAACGTAGTTTAAGAATTGAGAAGGTACTAATCAAACCTCTTTCACCTGCTTGAAGAACGGGTGTGGATCATCTGTGTCGTCCAGTTAAATATTGTTTCTAACATTATTAAACTTTACAGTGAATAAGACATATACCTGAAATTTAAATATATTATTTTATTCTAAGAACTGGCGAACTGTAATATACTTTGTGGAGCACTTTGTTTTTAAATAAAACACCTTAAATAACTACGAAGTCCAATACATCTGTATTAGATCTTGATATCTCCTCATAAGAGCACTTTTAATAAAGTACCATAATTAACTTCCAAGTCCAATATGTCCGTATTTGGTCTTGAGATTTTTTCCTAAGAGTTCTTTGTTTTTAAGTAATACACCTTAATTAATTAAATACGAAGTCAAACATGTGAAAGTAATGGCCTTGAGACTTCCTCAAACGAACATCTGGTTCTTACTCGTTAGGCTGAAGCACGTGTTGTTGACCGAGTTTACCAGCTGAACTTAGTAATTACTTTTCCTATGACGTATAACTAGTAACCTACAACGGTAAAGCGTACAAGACGGTTAAGAAATAAGGCTACGTTTCGCCTTCCATACAAAACCTGAAGCTTTTGAAAAGCAATAAAGCAACTCGGTGCGAAACTGAACGCAACAGTGATGAATAATAACACTTTATTATTATATTATAATGTTAAATATAAGTTTTGTAGTAAAGAAACAACGTATCTACAAAAATTCGTTATAACATCGCTCCCATAAAAGAGAATTGTACCTCAGTAAGTTCAAGATGTATGTGATGAGTGGGATGTTGCAACAGCTTTTGAATTTTCTTAAATACTATCAAACGACAACACTGTTTAATCGCCTTCCCAAGAGGTGTCCCTCCAATGGAGAGTATTATACAAAAATAACCTAGCTATATGCTGGAGGTTGATTTTTTTAGAATACTGAGTCCCAGATAATTCGTATGGTCTCGCAACTGTTTACTGCTGTTCTACACAATATTCTAACATAAATTATTTAAATCACTACTTGCAACAGCATTTCTAAAAACAAAACAAAAACAATGATTAATGGGAATAAATAAATATTGAAAGCCTAAAAACATTTGTACAAACGTCAATTAAGTATTTGGAACGAGAGGAAGGAGGAATAAACAGCCCGTTACGCTAACTTTAGAAACCTGACGCATTTCCGTCGACTGACAAAACTGGGCGTGAGATGAATTGTCGATATCCGATATGTAAAACTCTTCGACTCTGTTTTCCTACGAACAAATTAAGAAACAGCATGATTTATTTCCTCAAAAGATCATGTCAGCAACCTCTCAAGGATGTTTTGAATTTAATTATACAATATTACTAGCAAAGGAAGTCTAAGCGAAACAATGACTAGATGTGAAAACGAGGCATTCTTTTCCAAATCACATACAAAGAAAAATATTTCAATATTACATCTATAAAACAGTAGTATATTTCCATGGCTTCTAATTTTCAGTTTTAACCGATAAAATACCGGAAATGGTTATTTTTTTCAAAGGCTTCTTTTTATCTTTCATTTGGAATATTACTCTGAAGAAAAACGAACACGTTTAGTCCGCTAGTTATTTGTTTTTGTAATTTCATATAAAACATTAGTTGCTCTTACAAAGCTTTAAAATATATAGAACTACGTTTTGTACCTGTTATTACTCTCATAAGAAAATTAGTGTGCAGAGAATATACGGTATATTAGTTGTGTCTTCTTCACCGGGATTCAGTCCATGTTTTGGACCAGGGAGGGTCAGGTTCAGCGTAGATATCTTCCTCCCAATCTGGAATTGTTATTTTGTTTGCACTGTTACTGAATCCTGGGTAATAGCCCCTGTTACACTGGTGTTGCATTACTCACAGTATGTTAAGTTTTGTCCATTGTCTGCATTCTAAAATTAACATACCCTTTTCGTGCCACGTCCAATTCATGAGTAATATTAACTCGTAT
>NW_013665695.1:1163599-1170761 GCF_000517525.1 Limulus polyphemus | reverse complement strand
GAAATTACTGGTCATGCTACAAAGTATTTAATTAACACTCACACTCAGTACCATAATACATTGGTTACCTCTAAAAACACCATGTTAAACAGTACACAAATTTCCGCAATGTTCGTTTAAAGCTAAAAATCTTACATCTACACCAGAAATGAGTAAGCTCGAAGACGGAGGGGGGGGGGAGGAAGCAAAAACAGGCAGTTTTCATTGTAAACTATACATATGGTTTACAATTAATTTATCTAATCAAAACAAACAAGAGCTGCTAATGTCACGAGTAGCATATCAGTAGCAACGCTTCAACGTCTTTATACAATACGTTATCTAATATCCTTTTCCTCTGTACTTTAATTAAGGTCATGAGAAAAAATGATAACAAGGACGTCGATTCTATTTATGAAACTTGCTTGCACACGTATATCACAGTGAGAGAAACACAACTCATCAACAAGTGCTGGGTACTTCTTATCAAAGGTTTATTTATAAGATTCTGTAACAACCTTTCAACGGATACTCAGTTTCATCATCTTCGATGTAATTCACTGGTAGGTTATATTACAAAGGTTACATTAGATGTTACTGTATGCTTCAACCTATGAACGATACATTTGTTTAACTTCTGGCTGAATAACAATTTCGTTACAATGACGCACACGCTTAAATCGTAGACGCAATTCGTCATTTGGTTCCCACCAAACACTCTCTCTTCACTACGTACAACAGTTAGAATTCTACTGTTAAACATTCCAATAAGGCTTCTTCTAGTCAGTTACAAGTTAAAGTCACGTGCTAGGAATAAAACAAACCAATTCGCACCAGCACTGTCTGGACTACTTTAAGAGTTGACAATTACGGAATTCAATCAAATACACAAAAAGTCAATCTAGTTCGAATAGCAGATCTAGTGAAAACGTTAACAATCTTCCCAGCTAGTTTACTGTCATATTTTCAAACCTGATAAAGCAGCACAAGCCACAACCACTTTCTATCCTCTTTTCCTACATAGAACAGTAATATTAGGGTCTAAATAACATGTTTATCTATAGATAAACCAACCGATTCCACTTGACCACGTACCACTACTTAATCTATGCTACACACAGGATCGTATAGGTAATGAACGATACCTACAACAGACCACGCCTTACATGTTATTAAATGTTATTACAAAGACACTTTTATTACGTACATTCTTTGTTTATGTATTGTCTCGCACATAATATCGCGCTGTTGACATGATTCTATATGTTAACTATTACTTGGCTTACGAAAAAACCCACGGTACAATTACATGTACGTCTATAAATAACACGAGTGGTGTTTGGCTTCCTGACTCGTGTATTTTAAGGCTTTGTTTTCTGTACAAGTAATTACAGCCATGTTCAAAGTACCGAATGGCACTTAAACGCTGTATACGTTATGCAGCGTATACACTACGGGTCAAACATAATACACTTACCAAAACACAAGCATACCAACTGTTACCTTAGGCAGTGCAAGTTACAGTGGAAGGTTTTAAAAAATGTTCGCCTACGTGAAGATTTTGACATGCCACGCATTTTAGTAGCCCAATAAAACGAATCTTCACCACATTGGCAGACATGTTCTAACGACAAGTCCAGTGCAAAATAATACAAACAGCGCATTCTGAAACTACATGCACACGCATGCAAGGGAAGTACTAAAACTGAGACAACGGATATATATAAAAAAACAATTCGTACCACCGCATTTTACCAAGATTTAAAATTTCATGGTCACTGGTAAGAGTAGTAGAGTTTGTTTTGTAACCATTCGGTGTAAAACCGACACTTATACTATTGACAATTAATAATTTGTAAGATCGAGTCGTCACAGAAAAACTGGAACCAGACAGAACGGGGGGAAGGGTTGGAGGCAGTGCAACGCGACCCGAAGGCGCAGGTTATTGCACCCACACGGATTTTGTGTGACCGCTACGATAGATAAGCGTATTTTCTATCGTACATGCGATTGACGCCAACATGCGCGATAATACGAAAAGCTCAGTACTGTCCCGTCGCCTACGTCTGTTATCCCCACTTTAAACAATCAAATATGACATTATAAATGGTCTTTTTGAAACATGATACAATACTTCTTTTAATCATGACACGTCTACTTTTCAAAACACAGAATGCTTTTGTACTTAAACTATTGAAACTGGTACATTAACCACCAAGGCTACCAATTTTAACTGACAAAAATATGCTAGTCAAGGAAACAACGTTGTTGAAACATACGTTTTAAACTTGGTCACCTTACCTACGATTGCCCTAATTTACAGAAAATTAACATGTGCATTTTAACACGCTTGGCATGACGGGGGAAAATGGAGTGTAACAGAGAGACAAAATGATATGTAGATTTATCGATTAGTGTTACCCTTAAAAAATCCTTTAAAATATTATTAAACTATGTAATGACACAATTCCATGAATGACGAATGTGTTAAGCTGGTGTTACTGACCCATGGTAATTCTTCATACGTAGTTTGGTAAAATCTTGTATTACCACATCCTATTTTTTATAGATCAATGAACGACGTTTTCTCAGTAGACAGTACACATGACTAATGTTCAGAATATCAGGAAGAAATATTGCTTACAATTTAAACTCCTTCCCCGATATTGGAGATTCTCTTTAAACACAATATACACGTGCTAAGTATTATTTCAAACTTTTATCCCAACTGAACGAAACTGAATGATCTTTAGTGTTCGTTAACCTGATCTCGCGCAGCATGTTTTTCAAATACTTGAACATATAAAGTAATCCAACGTATCACTGTGCAGATTCAATGCCAATCAATCTTCAGGTTTGAATTCTGCCTATAAAATTATTATTTTTTCATTAAAAATAACATGAAAGAAACTTATATTACTCATGGATACAAGAAAAGTTTAAATTGTTGATGATAAATGTCACAAAAGTTTTAATTTCAATGGACCAATGGAGACAAATCTCGGCAAGTTCAAGAAGGTGGGAACTCAACAAAAGAATACTTACTTAGATATTTGAGCATTGAACTGAAAGTTCACCTATGATTATTTGTGTCAAACAATTTTAGATGAAATCCATTTTTACTTTGACGAATAACACACTTAAAAATTTCCAGGAAAGCTTTTGTAAAAACACCAATAAACATACAAATTATTTGATTAGAAATAAAAATCCTTAAAAAGACACGTGAAGTTGTCTTTTTTGGGGGAAAATATTTTCTTTATTTAGCTCCAAACAAGTTAATTCTTTACATTTTTGTTCACATCTTTTAGTTAAGAGTTATTGTGTTTTTGTAATTATTTATAAATGTGAAATGCTTAAGTATTTTTCATGTTAGTTGTCCCCCCCCCCCAAAAAAAAACAACGTTAAAGTACTAAAATGACTGTCAATGATTAGAATAAAAAAGTTCTGGAAGATTTTGTTGAAACAGAACAAAAAATGATAAAAAACATTATCACTTCTTGGTCAATTACACTACTGAAATATAAGTAGCATGAAACAAACAATTTGTATATTAACATAATTAGTTTTGGATTACTATCCTCCAAGGACAGCTGAGGAAAACAAATATTTGTTCATTTTATACATCTACCTGTCCATCTAATTTCATAATGGAGAATTATAATTTGAATGATAATAGTTTTAGTGTTAATGGACTTAAAAGTACTTTTCAATTTCACATTATTTTATAAAGCTTGATACTGATGTGCACATGCAAAGATCTGATATGCAAATACAGAGTTTTTACAGTACATCACTCAAGCACTCTTTATAGCATAGCTTGCAAATTTCAGAAGCATAGCAGTTTATTACTTGGTCAATAAAAGATCTGAACTATTCTCTAGTTCATTGAGTTTTTACAGTACATCACTCAAGCACTCTTTACAGCATAGCTTGCAAATTTCAGAAGCATAGCAGTTTATTACTTGTTCAATAAAATATCTGAACTATTCTCTAGTTCAGTGACCAACATGTTTTATTACATGTATAACAGCCTAAGTAGAACTTAATAACACACTTTGGGGAAAAAAACAGAATTCTAAGAATAGGTTATGTGTTGGCCAACATGTACTGTATAGTAACTTAAGAATGCTCTTCTGTTTTGACAATCAGTATGAGGTCTACCACACAAGCCTCTTTCTGTATAATATTCCAAAAAAGGAAACTGGTTTAAATTGAACTTGTACTAAGCACAGTTTTTAGTGCATTACCTCCATTAATTAGTTTGTACTCTTCAATAATGAGAATTTTATGTCCATTCAATTATACAGTAGTTAAAAAAATTAATATCACTTCATATTAAATAGTGTGGACATTAAAAAATATACACATGGTGTTACAAGAAATACACTCTTTGCAGCAATGCAAAACTAAAACAGCCATTAAGATTCACAGTATCAAAAAGGATCAGAACTGCAGTAGTTTTTCACATAGACCTATATATTATTGTAGTTATTAGATTTCAGGTCATTTAACAGTAAATAGTTAACAGTAGCCAATTTATAACAATTTATTTTGATATGGTTTAAAGTATGATTGTACATTTACTGTATCAGAGTCTTGCATGTTACCTACACTTTCAACTCACACTATAAATATTTTGCTAATAAAATAAATCAATCTCTACCAGTTAATAGATGGAAATTTAACAATTACTAATAATTAGTTGACATGTATTATACATAACTGACTCAGTAAGTTGAACTAATGAATATTATATATTCTATGTACACCCATATTCATTATTTGCCAATTACAATTACTATATGGAAGTCCATTGATATGTACATAAAAAAGTGTTAAGAAACCAAACCCCTGTTCACTGACTCATGAAATGTTATTACTTCAGGGTTTATATGGGGCTGTCATAACTTTTAGTAATAAATCCTGGTCTGTTTCAGTTTAAAGCTATAATATATACTGTCCTATAATTAAAACTTTATGTGTGTCACTAATATGTTACTCATACAATGCTTCAATTATGAGGTAAAAATTTCGTAATATGAAAGCATTTAAAAACAAAACAGGAATTGCAACATGAGAAATACAAGGAAAATCTGAATTTTGCATCCAAAAATCATTTAATTAATAATGAATTCAATATACTTGTATAGAATTAAAAATGTTTATTGATCTCACTCAGTCACCAATTTGATGTTTCAACAGTAAATAAATGCACAATATTTTGATTATTTATTTCAGTTATACAGTATGTCCTTTTTTATGCATAACTTTACAAACAAATTCCTTTGGAAATATTTCAAATTTTCACTAGGAAAGACATGTTTCATTTTAAGATTTCCAGTCTCTAGATACTGTACATAGCATATTGTAATCATATACTCCATTTAGTTTTACAAGGTGCAAGCTGTACCTTTCACAATTCAGTAAATAAACTTCAGTTTCAATTATCTTATTGGCAAGACATTTATATTATTTCTTCCTCACTGTGGAATATCACAATGAAAGAGTATTATTTAAAAGTCTGTTGTACATGTGTAATCTTTGAAATTCTGCCCTCTGGACTTTCACAATTTAAAAAATTCAAGCATTACATTTATAGGTCAGACAACATATTGTGAAGTTTTCTCTGTTATATTTATTTTTCAAACTAGCTTGAATTTTTGTTTTATTAAGATTGTAATTTTAATTTAGTATTTAATTTTAAGGATTTAAAATATAATCTACATTGGCTCATAATACAACATTTAAAATATTTTTTTTCCAATGTTCAGTGCCAACATTTGAGAATGCTTTTCTAAGTAGTTTCTGACAAAAGATTTCAATACCTTGTTAGCAAGAGACTCATTAAGGGTATGTAGTTACCTTATTGAATACCTGGGGTGGCTGTATTTTACTATTAAGATGGGTATAAACATTCTGAGAACTACACTTTGTTGTTGTTCCTGAGCCATGGCAATGCTGCAGACATTCACAAACTAAGAGTTGTGGCATATCAAAGGCCATTATATAGTAGTTATATCCATACATTTATATCTTGCAAGTTAAAATTCAGTTACCTACATGCAAAATAAATATCAGTAATTTGTTGATTTCTTATTTATTTTGTCTAAAATGTATTCTAATGTATTCCTTTAACCACAAAAGCCAATGCTTGGATAGATCTGACAAATGCTTTCTCAAAATACAAGGATAACTGGTAAGGTGGCTAAGTGTTCTATATGACTGACCTTTCTACAGTGATATCTAACTGAATGTGTCCTGCAGTTTAAATAGAATCACAGTTTATTTGAACTTCATATGAAAGTTTTTAAACTTTTCTTTGCATTAGTGATTCAGTTAATTAACATTTATTGTTTACTTATTTTTGGACAATCTTACAAATGTACATCATGTGTTTTTGAAATTCAAGTCCAAATACTTGTGTGCCTTTACTATATAAATACATTAACTGTGAGTTAATTTTACAGAATGTTTGCATGTATCATTTTTTTTCCCTTAGTTCAGTTTAAGTGTCAAAGTTGAGTATTATATACCAGATTGGTTTGGCAGTTATATTACAATATTTTGTCTATAACATTTGAAAATATACTTTCTCAACCTCATGGTCCAGTAAATTCTATTATTATATGGCACACTTATACCCTTTCACAATTTTGGCAAATCACACTTTAAATACAATACCAGAAAAAAATTTAATACTTATTACATGTAACATTTTTAAATAGAATAAAGTGTGAAACTGTAACAGAGAAAATAGATACTTTATTATAGCTGAGTGTGTGATGTTAGTTGAGTAACAAACAGTGAAATAGAAATTCTCAATCAAACTGTGTAATCTATATTATAATTGGTATATTATTATATATGTAAGTTACCAATCCTGTGAGAGTGCATGTATTACAATACCTATATCCTTTTCTTTTTCCATAAAACCTTTGTGCCTTTCACTTAAGAAGTATTTTCCCAATTAACTTGACTTATACTTCTTAATATTGAAACTCATCTTTACATTATGGTTAAGTCAAAGGTGTTAAAGGTCCTTTCAAAAAAGACAAAGTTTAAAAAAAAAATCAATTTTTCTCAGTCAGGATCATAAGCATCGTGAGGCTATGAGAACAACTGGCCGGGGCATCAAAACCGAGACAGGTATTTAAATAAATAGATAAATATATATATATA
>NW_013665695.1:1160578-1163487 GCF_000517525.1 Limulus polyphemus | reverse complement strand
TATATATATCCCCTAAGTTTGTAAACAAAGGTAATGGTCTTTCTAGTTTATTTACACATATGCATGTGTTTTATATAGCATTAAAGGTTAATTAACCATATTTATTCATTTTGGTTGTAAACAAATAGGATGCAAGGCCCTAGTGAACTAGGGTGCATGTTAGTAATCTTGCCTAAGATGCTAATCCCATCAGATGCAATTACAATGCTGTTTCTAAGAGCTTAAAATCATTAATAAATTTAAAAACATTACTGTACAACAAACTATCCAAATCACTGACATGAAAATTCAACAACAAAGTTCCTATAACAGATTCTTGAGGTACTTTACTTGTCATATTTATTAAATCAGAAAAATGCTGATTTATTACCATTTCTTTTTGCTTTATAGTACTAGGCCAAGTTTCAATATTTTTTAGCTTTTCTATCAATTTAATAAGCATTCACCTTCCACATAACATCTTGTGGGGTACCTTACAATGGTATTTTCAAAGTTATGACACAGTAACGACAATGGTGCCCTCATCTAAAAATGTTTGTAAGCAAAAAATTAATTAAAAATCACTTAAGATATGTTTTCCAAACTGATAGGCCTACTTCTAGCTTCACTGTTGACCTTTATTTTAATAATATGGATGAAACTGACAATCTTCCATCCACTAAATACTTCTTATATAAGCTTAATAAAGATACTTTTGAACAATAAGTAATCTTTAGTATCTTTTTGCTAAACTGTTATAAAAGTTTTAGAATAAATTGAATCAGGGCCAAAAGTTTTACTCAGTAATGCAATATTTATTGTATTTCTACAATAACTATGTCATTAACATGTATACAGTTTAAACTTTAAGGACGTATTTTCAACAACTTTAAAGAACACGCTCAGCTTAGAATTTTTTCCCTTTATAAGTAAAATTAGTTATATTTCTTTCCACCATTAATTCCCTTCAAAATCTCTTTAAATGACCAACACTATTCTTCATGCTTTTCTCTTACTTAATCTTAATGCAAGTTAAACAAACATTTGTCAAATTTCATACTTCAAAGAGGATTCAATAAGTTTACATTAGCTTTTTCCTCTTTTATTATTATTTGATATTATGCTACTAAAGTTCATATTCTTGTTAGCTTGTAAAATTTCATTTACCAATTATTTTCCAATTCATTTATCTTAGAATACAATATTTGAAAATACATTCTATTTCAGCTCATTTGATCAAACTAACAAAAACGTCTCATTCTTCATTAACATTTTTAAACCTTATACCACAGATTCAATTTCTTATGATTTTTGAGAGGCCTTATAGTTATAGTTTGTATTTGTAAGTTTGATAGTCAATTGAAAACAACAATTTACTGCCATATTGGCATAATGTGCTTCCATACACAAGTATCTATAAGTGTAACTGTAACTTGAAAGTCTGTTTCCTAAAATTTAAAAATCTCAATAGCAATAGTCTCTAGTCTTTAACCCTAAAAATTAAAATGAGTAATAAAACTACAATTGTACAGTTATTTCTAAAAACATTAAAAGAATGGTGAAGATAAAATTAAACTTTTAAAGAAAAAGACTGTGGTGTATTGTAATAACATTAATAGTAGTAGTACTAGTACTGACAATGGTTGAGAGCGTAACTGTCAGTTACTAAAAGTTAAAACCTACGCCCATACTTGGACTTCATCAAGTTCATGTTAAAAATTAGAATAGTACGGTTATTTGACTAATGGCTTGGGCCATGAGCATGACATGTTAATACTTACAAAAAATTATTAATTCTTACTTTTTTAATTAATAATTTAGTTTACTCACCCACAGCTCTACTCCCCAAGTCATGATTTCATTGGTAAACAGGCCAAGCTGCCTACGAATACGATCTTCTCTCTTTCTCAGTGCAATACAGGTTAATGATAATAATAATACGATTATGAGTAAACTGTTGTAGATATACAAGTTGAAACATTACATGTGATTCACACTTAACATATTCATCCTAAGTTGCATAAGCATTGAATATCAATAAAAAAACGAGTAACGAATAATAATAGCTTATAAATTACATATCATTTTTGATATTTATTTTAGGGCAATATCCTTGATGATAGTCTTACTGAGGAATTCAGCACACAGACGTGAGATAGAGCCCGACAAATAGAATAATAAGAACACAATTGTGTTGGTAATCTTCTAGACACAACAGCTCGACTCACTCTAAAAATGAGAAATTCAATATTATTTTGCTCTCCAACATGGATGACAGTTAGATCTGTTAGTTTGCACTGTATCATGGGTAATAACGTCATACCCTCTATACTTTTATTTTTTATAATTTTGAGAGAGCGAATAGGCCTAGTTGATGACGCATCTTTGATGTGGAAAGTTTCACGAAAATGCATAATATCATATGGTGATCACAAGTAGACAGAAAAGAAAAAAAATCACGTAATATGATTATACCAGTAGTTTGTTATGAGCTAAACTAGTTGTTTTATCTGAATGATTAAAATTACATTAATAAACAAGTTAGCACAAAAGATCACATATAAGGTGTAATAAACTTAAAATAAGACCCAAAAACTCGAGCGTTTTCGAATAGTTGACTTTTCTTCTTGTTATTCTCCTGAAGAAGAATAGTGAATTATTCGAAAGCGCTCGAGTTTTGGGTCTTATTTAAAATTACATTGCATATTTTAAGTTCTATCGACGTCTTTTTATTACATGATGCTTGGTACATTGCATAAACATTTCATCGTGTCGCTGAGATAAAACACATATTTTATGTACTAAAAGAAATAATCAGGTTATTAATTGTTACGTCTCCGTTCGTTAGTTAATTTTCCGTAAATTCGTTCCGACGAAACTTTAGCGACACAAGTCCTTTCTTAATAAAACTGGTTTATTCTTTCCGAATA
>NW_013665695.1:1156066-1159728 GCF_000517525.1 Limulus polyphemus | reverse complement strand
TATTCGGAAAGAATAAACCAGTTTTATTAAGAAAGGACTTGTGTCGCTAAAGTTTCGTCGGAACGAATTTACGGAAAATTAACTAACGAACGGAGACGTAACAATACGGTTATAAACACCATTTGATATAATACACATTATCTGTTTCACAGAGCTCTGCTGTGCCATCTGTTGACCAATAATATAATAAACTCGAGGAAGACAGATAATAACATTAAAAAACAAAGCTTAGATCCGAAAATTTGAGTTATAAAATTGAAAACTTTGGGTTTAAAATATTTTGAAAATGCAATCGTTTTTTCAATGGCTTTATATGTATCCCTTGAGTTCTACAAGAGCGATCTTCTAGAAAAACATTATTACATAAAGGACTATTACAAAAGGCAGTTGTTTTAAAGGAACAATATATAAATTTCTCTGTAAAATAACTAACACATAATGTTCGTTGCTTTTTTTTTTCGTACGAAAAAATCCGTCTCCAATTTGACTTAAATGATAAATAGTCGCACTTAAATCAGCGCTAACTGAAATGAATAAAGTTTTTAATATCATATATTTTTTGCATTATATATTGTACTCCCGTGTAAGTAGCAGTCAGTCTTAAATTTTATTAC
Organism: Limulus polyphemus; assembly: GCF_000517525.1. Lineage (NCBI taxonomy): Eukaryota > Metazoa > Arthropoda > Merostomata > Xiphosura > Limulidae > Limulus > Limulus polyphemus. The sequence continues at coordinate 1,159,114 of NW_013665695.1, read as the reverse complement.
TTTGATTAAAGATGACTGTAGGTTATTGTTCAATTTCTAAAACTATACTTAAACTACTGCGATATTATGACGATTTCTAAATGCTCACTCTATAAGTTTTATTGGAACATGTCATATAGGTTTATTCATAACGTAAGCCATTAATTAAGCTGTTTTAATCTAGAGAGACTTTTTTGAGAATAATGTCCCTCTTTTGTTTATTTCAGTTTTGTTTTAAAGTACAGCAACATTGTGCTATCTGCTATGTCCACCAAAGGGAATCGAACCCTGAATTTTAGCATTTTAAGTCCATAAACACATTGCTGTCCCTTCGGGGGACCCTTTTCTTACATTGGGAAACACCTTCAAGCTTGGAACATTCCATTTCAATAACAATGTAAACACTCTGGTGTTGTCATTGAGGGATACCATACCTACTTATGACGCCAATAAATAAACTAACTCGCTCATTTACAACTTATCCTTAAATATTAGTTGTTAGATTCAGAATTTCGCGCAAGTTAAGCTACGAACCTAATTTTGAAAATCTAAAGATGAAGAATTTAGCCAACAGCAACATTATTAACTTTAGTCTACTTAGTTGGATTTGATTGTCACTCTTATAGCACACCCACGACCCCAAAGTTCGGAGCGCGCTTTTGTGGCAATGAGAGGCAAAACATGACCCTTTGAATGCACTGTCTATCTAAGCTAATCACTGAGCAATGCCCGGTTTCCTAACAGTTAAACAGTTTCACCTAATCATAGGGCTAATATTTAGTTTTATATCGGTTTTGAGCTCTAGCGCTATGTAAATTACATTTATAATTATCCAATGATATATATATATATATCCTGCAAGAAAAAAATAAGTAATGAAGAATAGTTGTAACAGAAGTAGTTGATCTTCTATAAGTTTCCATTATCTATGTTTTAAGAATAGTTTATAGTTTGTTTAAGATAAAGACCCTGTCATTTTTATTGAATTTTTATAAGTGTCGAGTCATTATTACAACTGGATTATATGCCACCATTTCTATTTTCCAGTGCTATTTCTGAAACAAAATTAGTATTTGCTGGGGTTTCAACCGAATTATTGTGTGAGCAACAAATGAATTCGAAACTATTTATTTAAAATGCATAAATTTGTTAATTGCTCGAAAACAAAAAACATGAAAGTAATACTGATATTGAAAACATCTTTAAAATGTTCTATCAATGACACGAGGAATCGGAAAGAAAAGTGAAAGAACGTTACAGACAATTTGAATTACAAAATCAAAACCACAACCAGAAATTTAAGAAGATGCTGTTACAGAAAGCCGATCTGCTTACAAAAAAATTCCAATAATTATACAGGTTGTTGTTGTTAAGCGCAAAGCTACACAATGGGCTATCTATGCTCTGCCCACCACGGGTATCAAAATTCATTTTCAGCATCGTAAGCCTGCTGACTTACAGCTGGGCCACAGGGGGTCGTAATTACAAAATATTATCAAATAAATGCAGAAAGCTGCATAACGTATCGTGGATTCTAAGATTATCATTATTAAAAATAATGCAATTTGACTGAAAATAACAATTTTGGTAATTTACAGTGTCCAGTTGACGTGACTTACTTGAGGCTGATAATTAAATTTTCAGTAATCTACAAACGTGAAACTTTACATTATGCAAACAATACCAACAAAACATACGAATCTAATAACTGAAATTGTGAATGACAATTAAACTTACCTCAACACAAGGTAGTGTTAGTAAAGCAGTACAGAAAGATGTGACAAACAGAATGGACCACTTGGGTGATGTCAGTTTGCTTTAATAGAGGAACACCCTGATCTTAATCGGGTTAAAACCTTTTGTTTATTCCTGTTACTATCTACTTAGACACTTTATGCACAGCTCTAGTATCACACATCCAACAAGATAATGCAGCATATCAACTACTTCTGGAGTCGTAAATTTATAACCATTTCATCAAACAGTAATGACAACAAAGATAACAAAATGACGAACAGCAGACATGCATTCTCGCTGTTCACGCGAGTTTTCCATCAACAACAGCGCTAATCAAGTTAACACAAGTCGTCTGAAACAATTACCAGTTAATAATGTCTGTTTTTTTTTCACTTATTTTAGAATGACTAACGTACCACGAGCAAGTTTGAGAATGAAGTGAAGAATAAGCTAAAAACTCTCACAGAATCTGAAAAGTTGTACACAATTGTTTTAACAGGAATAGATATGTATATATATATATTTACAGCCACTCTATAAAAGTCATTCGAGATGAAGACATCCACATCAAATTGATATACTGTTACACTTCTCTGAGAAAAGACATTATCTATATTTTGGAGATGTAATTCAATAAAGTTGGTGATAGACAGCTAACAACATCTCCTTTAAATAGCGAAATCGTTAAAATAGCTCATGTAACCTTGCTTGATTATTCAGAAGTTGACATACATAAGGTAGAAAGTACAATGTAGAAAATATGCTCTGTAATATCTTACCGAAAGTAACTAAACAATGAAAAGCGTTTTTATATTTTGAAACATGAGTAATTTTTTTAAGGGGCGTAAAGTGTTATGGTAGAGGATAACAGCTACATGACGGCTAAGTGGAAGTTTCCATCATTGGGGACAACAAGGACATTGACATTTGCATCTGCAAGCAAGGAAAACGTGATCTTAGTCTGATGAAGATTAAAACATTGGTTTGCCAAAGTAGGTTTTTTGTTCGTTCTTGGATATAAATTTCTTCATAATTTTCCCCCAATATACAGTGTCGGTTCTTTCTTAGTATATGCTTAGCAAATTCATGGCATCTAGAGTTGTACGATTCATACTCTGTCTTAGGTACTGTATTTTTCGGAGTATAAAACGCACTCTTATTTTGAAGACAAAGTTTTTGGATGAAAAAAGCTACAGTCGCATTAGAAATATTTTTATTGAACAAAAATTCAATTTGAACTTTAAAAATTAAGATATATTGTTTTAAACACAAAATAGCTCAAAACATCAAAATAAGAAAGTACCATAAATCAAAAAAAGATTTACTGTTATT
>NW_013665695.1:1149420-1155370 GCF_000517525.1 Limulus polyphemus | reverse complement strand
ATATTTAAATATATTTACACATGGCTTGTGTATATCGTATATATACATACATATATATTATTCATACCTTCGGTGTATAGGACGCAAGCAGATTTTGACATCAAATTTTGGGGCAAAAAAGTGCGTCTTATATACCGAAAAATACGGTAAGTCTCAGATGTCGCGAGACACTTCAGATGTATTTTTTAGTGGTATTATTCACCATTTGCAACGCTATTTGTTACATTGCATTTCAAAATGGTCTTATGAAAATTACTTAAATTATTAATATCACTTGAAAGTTGAAACTTTCGTTCATATTTTGTAAACGTTTAAATATTATTAAGAGTGGTTAAAATCATTACTTGTTTAATCACTAGATAGCAGCACGCTACTATAACTAAAGTAAAACAAAAACAAAACTTGTTTTTAGTGCAAAGCTACACAATAAGTATCTGCGCTCTGTCCACCAGGGTAATCGAACTTTGGATTTTATCTCTGGCAAATCTACAAATCAACCAATTAGCAGATATGAATTAACTTTGAAATTTCTTTTAACCCAACGATCTTAGCAAAATTTTCTTTCTCGCGAACGGGGCGGAGTGGGATATTAATATCCTTGAACACCCCAGGTTAGGGTTATTTAAAACTGCGACGGTTTTTAAATTTTTTAAACAGAGTCCATCGTAGATCGTTGTGCCATGTGAACTATGCTAAATGATGACGTTGATACAATGTATCAACTACTGTGAAAGGAAAGGTCAAATATCTCCAAAATTTGATGATGTTTACAACGAAATCTCAATAATGCACAAACAACTATGAATCCCATATATAAGTTGAAAACAATTTATTGACAACATCATAAGTGATATAAACATAATCAAATTAAATATATATATATATATAAGAATTTGGCAATGCCTTGTTCTTTTGTTATCAGGCATTGTTGCGTTCCGATTCTAATTCTATCAATGACGGCGAACTTCTCGGCAATCGTGTACGTCTTATTGTTGACGGTAGACATCCCGGTGATGAAAATGACATGTAGTAGGCCAACACGTGTCGTATGTTCTCTGGTCATGAGTTTCAAGCAATTGTTTCTAAAAACAATTTGGGAAAAGTAAGTGTTTTGTTTGTTTGTTTCGGTATTTGATTGGTTAGAATAATTACCAGCTGTAAATAAAGCAATCTGATTGGATTGTCAAAAACGCACCAAAACTGACAACTTACACTGATATCCTAAATTGAATGCAATTAGAAACTGATGATGATCTAAGGAGGTCGAAACGTTGTTACTTGTTTTGTGCTTATCAAATAACAGTTTTCAATGCCCATGTATATATTTACTTCAAGTGAATTCCTCGTCATCATGAATTAGAAACTGCACATCGTCATTGTTTAATATAGAATGCGGTAAACAAGTACTTGTGACGTCACAATGGTCTTCCCGTTTTTCCTAGAAGTACGTGACTATTCTCATCTCGCTATGCTAATTCTTTTTGCTTATATTCTTTAGGTTTTGTGTCAGATTTTGGACTGAACAAGAATAGCGATAGCATTGCTAATTGTTGTGAGTGAAGAGCCGTTAAGCATGCCTTTCTAATTGAGTTCCATGATTATACATAGATCCCGAGGGGCCAATACTGCTAGTAGGCCTACTAAAATTATTGGAAGCCATGAGATGTTCGCATTATATTCGAATCCGCTGATTAACGGGACCCGAGTGCAACAATTTTCTGTTAAATAACATAATTCAACTTTGTGTTGATGTAGTTTTTAAGAGCATAATTATATTAATGGTTTAACCATATGTGTATTTGTGAATTTATTATCAAACAGTAATATTTTATGTTCAAGTTAACGGTGTTGCGTTTTGTTTAGTTAATTTTTGCTTTCGTAGATATAACAGATTCATTGAGTTTTATGAGGAATTTAAACACTTGTTTGTTTGTTTGTAGTTAAGCACAAAGCTACACAAAGGACTATCTGTGCTCTGCCCACCACGGGTATCGAAACCAGGTTTCTAGCGTTGTAAGTCCATAGACAAGAACTATATGAACAAGCTATACATCCTTGAAGTTCAGAATTTCAATGTTCTTAAACTCTTATTTTTTCTCTTTTGTCATTCATCGGTTTTCAAAGATATCAACTACAAAATAAAATTAAATACTGTAACCTGCTAGTGTTTTCCACAAGTTACTGTTTGTTTAGCGCAAAACTACATAATGGATTATATGTTCTCCGTCTACCGCGGGGAATCAAACCCCGGATTTAGTATTTAAAGCCCTGAAACCTACTATTGACCCACGGGAGGTGTTCTACAAAGTGACTTCTTGAGTTGTGTTCAAACGACAAATTTTTTTGAACAGTTAATTTAGGTTCAAAGACAAAAATCTTACATTTTAAAGCTCATTTATTATGTACCAGTTTTTAGGTTGATGTTCAACCATTTCATAATTCACTCGTAATGACTTAATATTTGATTTTTTGATGAAATATAGTTTGTTTGTTTGTTTTTTTATTTATGCACAAAGCTACACAAGGGCTATCTGTGCTCTGCCCACCACGAGTATCGAAACCCGGTTTCTAGCGTTGTAAATCCGCAGACATACCGCTGTGCTACTGGGGGGCAATGAAATATAGAATAATACCTGAGTAAATTTTTTCATGGTTATGTAACAGCAGTTTAGCTTAACCGTACAATCTGTTGTGTGAACAAAAACAAAATACAAACAGATATTAGTAGAGTTGTTGGATTTTTTGGATTTCGCGCGGGTTAAAATTTTGAAGTGACAGACTAGAGGAAAGGCAGCTAGTCAACATCACCCACCGCCAGATATTAGATTACTTTTGTCAGAATGAACAATGGCATTTGACCGTCTCTCTTATAACTCACTGACGGTTCCAAAGTGCGGAGCGCAATTTGTTTTGGCGGTAATGAGACGCGAACCCCGGAGCGCTAACCAGTATTCCGCTCTCGGCCCAGTAGATGTTAAGGTAAGTTTTAATTATAAATACATGTAACTGTTTTTTAGTGAACAATAATAAAAAAAAAACATCAGTCAACTTACAAAACATTTCATTCTAATTACACATACAATATGTTGGTGAAGATGAGATATAAATAGATTTTAAGAAACATTTTCATTCTGATACACAAACAATCTAATGTGTGTGAAAGGAAAGAAAAATAGCACGTTGAAGAAAAAGAGATTTCATTTTGAATACATAGGTGTCTATTTCTGGTCCATTTCAACTCCAGATAAATAATACTGCTTGCATTTTTGTTCAGCATTTAAACACACACTCTCAATTAAACGCCCCACTTCCTTCTATTATTCTACTATCAAAAGTATTGTTAGTTTGTTATTAAGCGTATAACTGCACAATGGGCTATCTATTGTGTGCCCATCACAGGGATCGAACCTCGAATTTAACATTAAAAAGCCCTCGAACTAACTGCTGAATTGCGAATGGGGGGGGGATATGGAAAGTGCTACTATCCATTAATTTTTGGAACATTTAAGCTTTGCGGCTACAAAAATGTTAAGAAACGTATATATAAAAAAACGACCTGGTGAATACAAACAGAATGTAAAACTTCGATAAAGGTTGAATCAAATTATATATGTACACTCGGTAACGAACATATAATTCTTTATAGATAAATCGATTCAAAAAGCTACTTTCATCTTATGTAGCTGTCTAAGGCAATGATCATATTTACTAGAACTACTAGTAAGTGAGTTAAAAATGTCAAAAAAGAACTTGATAAAGTTGTTTGAAGTTGATGTCATACAACATTACCCGAGTTATAAGAAATTATATATATATATATATATAAAGGAGACGGGATAAACATTGGCTTGAAGCAAATGTAGACCTTTTTTTTTGTTTCTTTTCTACATCAAGTATTCTTGAGATCAAGATGATTGCTTAGAGGAAATATATAGAAAAGCGATGCATTAGGAGTTTCGTAAACATAAGCCTACTTTGTGATTCTCTCGACTTTTCATTTTTGTGAAGAAGGCAGAGAACGAATGAGTTTTTTGACCATCTTTCACGAAGCCTTACAGCGTGAAAGTGTTGGCCAGACACAGAGGTTTACTAGTGTAGACGTCTAAAGTTTTCGAATTTCCAAACATTTAGTGATTGATTATAATAATTTATCCCGCCAAGAACTATATATATATATATATGGGTTTATATAAATTTTTGTTATTTGCCTTTTATGGTTGCTCTGTTATTTAAATATTGTACGTTCCTCCTCGTTTGTCATTCTTTAAAGGTTTATGTTTACCTAATTGTAGGTTAGATTTATCTCAAATGTTTTTGATTAAGAGAATTAAAAAGAACTAAGTACTTGCCTTCTATCTACAAATTATTTGCAGTGAATTGTGTGGCTATGAACACGTATGGTATGAGATTCTGCCAACTTTTCGGCCAAGAGAACATGGGTGTTGTCCATTTTAAGCTGACAAAGTTTGCTTATGATTATATGACCCAGTCCGGGCTGTGAAAGTCAGGATCTCTTAAAAGTATTAAAAAAGAAATCCAGTTAGGTTATGTGGGTAGTACGACAATTATGCTGCCAGTATTACAACAACTTGGTTTAATATTGTGATTATACACACACACACACATTGTTTGTTAATATGTTTATTTTCAGCAAACTTTACAGAGTATTTAATACCATTAATGAAAAGGTTTAAGAAACAACTGATCGTGATTCCTGCCAAACAAACACATTCATTTGTTGTCTGTTTCTTATAGCGTTGTAGTTACGGTATTTTTCGACCATGTTTAATTCGTAAGGAACGAAACGACCAACAAAATTCACTTTCCTATGCTAACTCGGGATTTATTTTGCTGTTCAGACATCAATGCTCGTGCATCCCCCGTGGCTAAGCAGTAATTCTGACGGCTTATAAACACTAAGCACTGGGGTTCGGTACTCGCGGTTGCTACGAGAAGAATAGCCCATTATGTAGTTTTGTGCTTAACAACATACAAACATTCGGCAGTGTTTCTAGTTAGTTATTTGATTGTGTTCTCAGCTAACGAGAAGATTTACGCATTAAAGAAGAGGTCTTAGCCATCAGGTGTTATCCGGAATCATCGTTAAACTAGAAAAGTATTTTAAAGATATAAAACAAAAATCACTATTTCATCAGTGTTTCTAGTTAGTTATTTGTTTGTGTTCTCAGCTAACGAGAAGATTTACGCATTAAAGAAGAGGTCTTAGCCATCAAGTGTTATCCGGAATCTTAGCCATCAGGTGTTATCCGGAATCATCGTTAAACAAGAAAAGTATTTTAAAGATATAAAACAAAAATCACTATTTCATCAGACTAATCTATGTGCGTATGCGTGTAGATTAATGTTTTCCCATTGTTTTGAAAATATAACCTAATTATAGAATGTGTTTTTTCAATCTAATGATGTTATTCATCGGAAGCACGTGATATGACACTTAATCTTTAAACTAGCACAACTGCACCAAAATCTAATCACAACGGAAACTTTGGAGAGGATTTTCATTCTGCATGCAGTGAAACAAATACATAGACAATTGCATCAAAAACATAATGTTTGAAACGCTTTTGTAAGAATCCGTTGTATTATTAAATAACTTTAGAATCACCTTTAAACGCATTTTTGAACTTTTTGAGTAATTTATACATACAGAGAATTCCTGTTTTAAATAATAATATGGAATAATCCAGAGGGAAACAACAGGGAAGCTTCAATAGCCGCTGTACTTGACATTCTTTTAGGCAGGATTAGAGTAAATTAATCTACGAGACCTTTTTTTTCCTTTTTATTGCCTGTATTTTTGTGTACCAGCAATACTAAGTTTGGGCTCTCGTATACCCGATTAGGTTTTATTACTCATCAGGATCTATACCAGCCTACCCTCAAATTGAAATTATTTTAGGCAAGATTAGAGCAAATTAATCCAAGAGAC
>NW_013665695.1:1143960-1149327 GCF_000517525.1 Limulus polyphemus | reverse complement strand
GCAAGATTAGAGCAAATTAATCCAAGAGACCTTGGGCTTGATCAAATTAAATGGAAAGAGTTTAACCTCCTGAGTCCAAAACTTTAATTATATCTCAAATCAGTCAAGAGATGACGGAGCTATGAGCTAAAACATTGTACTTAAAAAACTCAGAGTCATTCTATGAACCGCTATGCCGGGGCTAAAAACATAGACTGTCTCTTCTTTTTTTTTGTGTAATTTGGTAGTTTGAGCCTTAAATCGATATATAGCTCGATATCCGAAACTTTGAGAAAGTTTGAGAGCTTATAACGTAAAGTACGGGACTCGATCCCTACGATTGCCACAGCACAGGTATTCTATAGTGCAGCTTTGCGCTTAACAACAAACAAACAAACCAAAGTTTGAGCAAAGTACGAAACATCTTTTTTATTTCCTTTTTTATGATTGTCATTTCGAATGCTGTTAGTGACAACAGAGCTAATTTCAAACGTTAATATTACACACAATGCTAAGGAATTTTGAGGATTCATTTAACGTAAAAATATGACACTGATAAAGCAATTAATGTATTATTGTTTCGATAAAGATATTTTTCAACAAGAGCTGTCAGCCTTTTATAAAACGAGATTTCTTGTTTGTTTGTTGAATTTCACGCAAACTACTCAAAGGTTATTTGCGCTAGCTGTTCATTATTAAGAAGTGATAAACTAGAGGGAAGGTAGCTAGTCAAAAATACCCCCCTCCCCCAGCCAACTCTTGAGCTACTCTCCTTTAATAGAAAAGTGGGATTTGACCGTCACTCTTATAGCACCCCTGAAGCTCCAGAGTGCGGCAACGGATCGAGAACAAGGAATTCTCGGATCCACAGTATGGAAATGATAATCATTAGATTTAGCGCAGATACTAGACGTCCAGGACATTCAGGGATTTATTAAAGGACGAGTTCTTTGTATAGCTTTATGCTTAATAACAAACAACAAGTAAATTAAGAGACGATTAGCGCAGCTAGTAGTCATCTAAGTATTTACAGTGATCCAATAATAGACGTTTAGCGCAGGTACTATACGTTCGGTACATTCAGTGACTGAAAAATAACACAGTTACGAATCATCCAAGTACTTCCTCCGTCCAATTATTATTTAATACATACGGAAGATAATTGCAATCTGCATTGAACATAATACATTACTAGTAAGTGGTTTTGTAAAAACGAATACAGTTGTAACAGCAAGTACACCTAAATGATTTTATCCAGATGACAAAAATTGGCGAATGGTGTGACTTTAGAGGTTTGTACTCTTCACTATACATACAGTTTCTACTCTTGATAAATAATATTAGGCTACTACTGAGCATGTTATGTGAGTAATAGATCACTTAAAACACGAATAACTTTGCCAAAACTTTGATTATTTTTTCAAAAGAGCGCCATATTTGCTACAAATGGATTTATTTTTTATCCTCCACCATCGTAAACAACAATCAGTATTTTCTTTATTCATCCTTTATTGCAATGAAACTTTCTAAATTGTGCTTATATTTACTTCAAAATGTTTGTGAGCGAAGAGATGTTTGTCACACACACACATGTATATAGTGTTTCAACTTCCCTAGTCAACATTTGTTTGAGGGAATGTAACTTTTGTGTTTTTTTTGTGATACTGCTATCGGGTATCATATAAAACACCTTAGAGAATAGTACGGTCTGCAAAATCAGGCAGTATTTTAAAACAGTTTAAATGTGGTAGAAAATGATTTAAATATTTGTTCTGTCTTTTTTACTTTCAGCTCATGCATTTGATTAATTAAGTATTTATGTATTTTCTATTAACGTTTCCTACTAACATACGAAAAGCATACCATTGTTGCAGCAAAACTACGACTTTAAATATATATATATACGTATATTTCTACGCAGAATAACTTATTCCATGGTAGATAGAGACGTCTGTTGTAAATCAACTTCCGCTCCAGTCTATAGCTTTTAGATGAAGGTAGTATTAGATAAATAGATAAATCTAATTAGTAACTTTTAGAAGACAAAGAACAGCGCGAGGTTTGTGTAAAATTCATGAAAACTCATAATGGAAATTGCTAAATTGTATGAACTAAAGCTGAATTACTATGTTTCATTGAATGAATGTTTCAAGTAATTTAATCCCTCGGAAATCAGTTTTATTCACTGAACAATTCAACTGGGAAATTTGGCGAGGAGTAAATTGGTTTTAGCAGGTCTCTTGCTACCTACATCTTAGATTCTGAGAGACTTCCTGAACACTTACAATTGAATACTTCTTTATTTCTTTGATCTAGTATCTGTCACTGCTTTTAGCTTTGAATATTTTTCTTTCATTAGTAAGGTTGTCTTTACTATTGCCATTGTATACCCTTTGTTAGCTTAGAAATTCCACAGCGTTTAATCTACCAGTAGTGTGACATCTAAGCTATTCTAGGAAGACGATTTAAATCAAACTTTTAAAGAAAAATTTACAAAATTTCTTAAAACTTAAGTTATACATACTATATGTCTGTAAACTGTTAATGTAAGTTTCTTTAAGAAGAAAATAACAAATTTCCAGATGTATTTCTCCAAATTTGTTTGCTAGGATTACAAACAAATAGACAAGATGCACGATCCTTATACTTACTCCTCATCATTTTTTCTATCTGATATTATAACGTGTGTTTCTCTTACGTAAAATGTAGATCCTTTTATAAAATATCATTAACTCAAAAAATAATTTTTACTTTAAACTTGTACCCAAATAGTTTTACGCTTAAGTTTCAAGTAATTTTTTTTTCAAGTTAATGACGTTTTATAAAAGGATAAAAAAAACAACTAAACATTTATATCAAGGTTCTGTTAGAAAAAGTATAAATGAGATTTTCGATCAACATTAAATTTAAAATATAGAAACATAAAATATTGAATACTAATTATAACTTTTTCCATAAATCTCTTTATGCTGTTGCCCCCAGGGGCATAGTGGAATGTCTGCAGACTTACAACGCTAGAAACCTGGTTGCGATACCCGTGGTGGGCAGAGCACAGATAGCCCATTGTGTAACTTTGTGCTTAATTACAAAACAAATCTATGCTGTTTATCTGCATTGCTGAAAATAATGTAAAGAAACATCATGCAAACTCATAGATAAACTTATGAATTAATATTTTTGTCTTTGCTCATAAAACAAAACTACAATATAAAAGTTTGGTTCCATTAATTACATTTATTTATTGACATTTGATAAAATATACTATCATATGATATTTGTTAAGACACATTCAATTTTGTTACAACATAACAAATACCTGATAAATAGCTATTGCAAAGGAGCTCCCCCCCCCCTCGCCTCCACCAGTAGTTAACCGCTAAAGAGACGGGTTTGGATACTGATACTGGCCACAGCACAGATTGACCATTGTGTATCTTTACGCTTAACAATAAATAGACAAACAAATCGAATGAGAATAAATCTGGAAAAGAAATTTTACACTTCATAGTTTTTATGTTTGTCTTAACAATTATATAGGATTAAAAACCATCAACCGTTTTACAACATTAAAAAACAATTTACATCACTTAAAACGTGCTTATATTATTATAAATAATTTTTATGAAATTATAGGCGAAACGTTACATCCGTATGATGGTTTCGTAGGAACGTGTGGACCCGGCATGACCAGGTGGTTAAGGCGCTCGACTCGCAATCTGAGGATCGCGGGTTCGAATTCTCGTCACACCAAACATCCTCGCCCTTTCAGCTGTGGGGGCGTTATAAAGTAACGGTCAATCCCACTATTCGTTGGTAAAAGAGTAGCCCAAGAGTTGGCGGTGGGTGGTGAGGACTAGCTGCCTTCCCTCTAGTCTTACACTGCTAAATTAGGGACGGCTAGCGCGGATAGCCCTCGTGTAGCTTTGCGCGAAATTAAAAACAAACAAACAAACAGGAACGTGTGGTTACCTTTTACAACGGTAGTAGTATTTTTGTTACATCATTTACAAAGGGGTTTGTATTTAAAGATTCGTGAGGTGATACAATAAAGATGGCCATGATGATGACACTTGTTGGAACGCTTGCTTTGTAGGTTACGATGTAATCTAATTTCTTCACATATCTTCAAGTTTGGAACAGAAGCTAAGTTTGACTGTTGAAGCTCAGTAGATATTTTCCTTTTCGCTTGTTACTTAAAAGTCTTAACTAGAATTGACAGAAACAGAAAACGCACGTGATAGAAACTCTTTCTCAAATGTCAGTACTAACACGTTTTCATTCGTTTGTTATTAAGCACAAAGCTACTTTATTGGCTATCTATGCTGTGCCCAGCAAGGGTGTCAAAGCCCGATTTTTAACGTTGTAAGCCCTCAGACGTACCGCTTAGTACAAAGTTAATTAAACATTATACTCCTCTTCGTATTATACGTGACTGTTTTAGCATTGATCTCTGGGTAATAAAAAAAGGAGTAAACGTAGAAGTAAACGCAATTTTTTTTATAATTATTATGTCAACTGTCTTACGTAAACGGACACTTAGTTAGCGATATATCTCGTGCGTATATTACTAATTGCTTTCTATTTATCTTCACTTTCCGTTATATCTGTGCAGTTATTAACAGCTTCAATTCAAACCACTAATAAGAATACTAGTTGGTTATACGGAAGGCATAAGCTGTATACATAATTTAAACTATTGTTTTCTGTATATTCCAACATGTTTTTCTAACCGGAGCACATAATTATGCATCCTGTAATTTGATATATCCAAATTTAACTGTACTCCGGTGGGTCAACAATACTAAGTCCGGAGTTTGATTCCCTGCGGTGGATAGAGAGCAGACAATTCATTGTGCAGCTTTGCACTAGGAAAACAACAACAAAAAATGTAAACCAATTTTAAAAACCCGTATAATTTAACTTTGTTTTCAAGAAAAAACTTCATGATACCCTTTTTTATAATTTATAAATTCTTGATTTATGGAACTCTTAGTATCGAACGGAAGTGATCGAATTAAGAATGAGAATCATTAAAACGAGATAAAATTGTCAAATTAGTGTATTTTTTTTTCACACCTTTCATTTATGCAGAACCCTGAGGGTGTGCACCTTGTTATTATTACTGTATTTTTTCGGTGTATAAGACGCACTTTTTTACCCCAAAATTTGATGTCAAAATCTGCTTGCGTCCTATACACCGAAGGTATGAATAATATATATGTATATATACGATACACACAAGCCATGTGTAAATATATTTAAATAGGCAAGCATAGTTTAGTTCAATTGAATGTGTTATTTATAACAATATTCGTTTTTTTCTTTTAAAACATAACTATTTATAATGCTCTCTAAATAATAAAAAAAATAAATTACAGTGAAAGCAAT
>NW_013665695.1:1132335-1143773 GCF_000517525.1 Limulus polyphemus | reverse complement strand
TGTTTAATAAAAATCTTTCAAATGCGACTGTAGCCTTTTTTCCCCAAAATTTTGCTTCCAGATTAAGGATGCGTCTTATATTCCGAAAAATACGGTACATTATCCACGCGCGTGCGCATCTTTGAATGAGGCAAGCTAGCGAAAAACCACATAGAAAAGAAATGTGTCCGCCATAGCTCTAAGGGGGAAAGAACCTAGACATCTGAAATTTTACATCTATACTAAGTGGACAGTGATGGTGGGCACCTTTGTATTATTACTTATCTACGTGCGTGAGCGCATGTGCGTGCTCGTCTTTTGAATAAGGCAAGCTAGCGAAAGACCACACAGAAAATAAGTGTGAATATTGTTACCAAGGTTTTGATATATGAATGAAATTCTTTGAGGTGCTATCAAGTCAAGAATAATCAACAACATCAGTAGAAATTTTTCGGTGTACCAACAATATCTTCTTAGTTGCCAAGTCAGTGAATATTATTTCTCTCAACAACAGCAGGATCGACTGTTCCTTTTAACAATATCGGTACTACGTTTTTAGTTCACCAGTAACACTTTCTTAGTTATCTAGTAATGATTATAGGTTTTCTTAATAACATTCAGTATGAATGTTTGATTTATCAATGGCATTTTAGTTTTAGTTACCAAATCAGTGAATACTGTTTTTCTCAACATCGCGATGGGGGTGAATAAGTTGTTCATTTAGAATTTATACTGTCACAATAATTGTATTAAACATCAGTTAATGGCGTATTTCCTTATATTACAAATATAAATCACAGACAGACACGCACTTGCCCGCGCGCATTCGCCTGCTCATTTTTTTAATGAGGCAATCTAGCGAAAATACACATAGAAAAGAACTGGTTCCTTATATAACAACTTCTAATATATAGAAAAAGCCATTGCGTTTTGGTAACAATGCGTCCCAACAATTGCTTTAAATAGATAGAAAACAATTGTTATTTTCTTAATTTAGAGTCTCCTTTGATTAAATAGGTTGTTTTTTTTAAATTTAAAACGTTAGTGATATAATAGAAAATACCTTAATTGAGAAACGACTTAGGTTTAAAATTGGATCGATATTTTTTAGCACTTGCTAAAATTTATCAACCTAAGAACCCGTGCAAAGCCGGGTACTTTCGCTAGTAATGTAATAAAATACAAATATTTGAGTATACAAATTACACCCATGTATTATAATATAATAAATGCAGATTGCAACAAAGTTCACATAGGGTATTTTAAATATATATATATATATATATATATATTTAAATCTGTCTGTTTGTCCGTTACATGACTATTCCTAGGTCGCTGGGCCAATCTCAACCATACTTTGTGGGGTGATAGTTTGGAACAAGTGGCATGTTATTGAGTGGTTCATAACATCCTTCAACCCCTTTACTGTTATTTAATATCTATTATCTTTTACGTAATTTAACGTTAACTAAATTCATAGATGGCGCCACGACCTTACACTAAAAAACTATTAAGTTTTCTAAAAAAACAACATATACACAGGGCATACAAATGTCTTATATATCTCAGAGAGTGCATTATAACTCTCTATGGAAGAATGCAATGAAAAAATGGCCGCCACTATTGCAATAATATATAAACTCAGCTGAAGTTTCTACTCCAACAGCCACTTCCTACTTTGACTCGTGACTTTCAACTTCGGCCCATAAGACACTTCTGGGACTAAAGATCGTCAATTAATTAATCACGTGATACACTGTGGAAGGACAGTAAGAGCTGGGTGTTGAAAGCGAGTAACAGAAAGCACCCCCTATCGCCACCACTTTGGCTGCTACCTCTTTCTACAAATTCACCCTGACCATCGCACAGTGCATACCATGTTTTAAATATATGTATTTTGAGTTCTTATTGCTTATACAAAACTTTTGGTGAAGTAATAATGAAGACTGTAATAATACGTTATGTTATAAATAAATTGTGTGAAAGTTAGGATTTTTGTGTTATTTATCATAGCATCCACCCACACAATGTTTTAAGTTCATAACCCGAACAAAGGACGGGTACCTCAGCTTGTATAGTATATTTTCATTGTACTCAAATAAATATAGATGGCACAAAAAACAAATTACTCTGCATACTAAACTACATACAGATAATATACCAAAAACAACCCATGAATAGTACAAACAACACACGTAGAACATACCAAAGTAAACATAGATAACTTACAAGAACAAATACAGGTAAGTAACGTAACGAAACACAGGTAAACCGTATCAAAAGCAGCATTGGAGATTCGAATTATCAACTTGAACGGAACCTAAACAGAGACTCTTAGAGACCAGGTATAGCTGTCTTTAATTTTGAATTACTTGATGAAAGGAATACAGCTCAGTAATTATAAGAATATCACGAGATTTAAGGCTACCTACTTCAAAGATGAACAAAATATACACCAAAGTAATAATCCAGGAATTGACAAGATACGTACAACCATGTAATTCAAGGAGCAACGGCATGTTTGTCTAAATATTTCAGCTAATAATTACATCTACAACTTCACAATTCAAGTAGTTTCGGTACGTGTACTTCTACATAATACTGCTATTTATTCCACAGGCAAAGCAAGCTACAGCATATACAACTACGTAATGTAATGAATGACGATACCTATATCAATGATATAGGAAGTGACAACATATACAATTATGTAACGTATAGAATGGTTGTAAGGTACTCGAATGGTTTAGAAAGTGACACCATATACAATCACACGTAGCGTAGAGCATGGTGGTATAGTACTTGAATGGTTTAGAAAGTGACACCATATACAATCACACGTAGCGTAGAGCATGGTGGTATAGTACTTGAATGGTTTAGAAAGTGAAACCATGTGCAATTATACGTAACGTAGAGCATGGTGGTGTAGTATTCGAATGGTTAAGAAAGTGACACCATATACAATCATACGTAACGTAGAGCATGGTGGTATAGTACTCGAATGGTTTAGAAAGTGACACCATATACAATCATACGTAACGTAGAGCATGGTGGTATAGTACTCGAATGGTTTAGAAAGTGAAACCATATACAATTATACGTAACGTAGAGCATGGTGGTGTAGTACTCGAATGGTTTAGGAAGTTACAACATATACAAGTATAAGTAATGTAGAAAATGGTGGTGTAGTACTCGAATGGCTTAGGAAGTTACAACATACACAAGTACACGTAATATAGAGAATGATGGTGTAGTACTCGAATGGTTTAATAAGTTACAACATATACATCTGTACATTTTCATCCAGGCAAACGACGATCACGAATCTTACCATCATCTTTAACAAGCCGGAAACAGAACTCATCTGAAAAGATGACATGTCGCCGGTGTGCTAACTGTAAGTGGGCATGCTGTCTTGCCCAAGTAACACCGTGACGGTGGTGAACTCTGGTTAATATGAGTTTGCAGATAGCCCTTCTTGCAAAATAACCGTATTTGGTCAGTCTATTATTCACTGTTCTTCTGGAATGAATGTGTTCATGCCATTCTTGTCGTAAGATGTTGCAAGACTTCTTTTGACCTTGACATGTTAACCGGATCAAGACATAATCATCTCGGCCAGTAGTTTTTCGGCGTCTATCAGTAGACTTTCCTGGATCAACATTTCCTGTAGTCCGATGACGTTTCATGATTCTGGATACAGTACACTACTATTCTGGAAATGTCCGTTTACTTTATACCATTTCTGGACAGTCGAATCAGTAACTATGACTCTCTTAAGGTAGTCAAATGCCTCGTCATCTAATTAGTGACGCGCAGGAATGAATTAACGAGGTTTTCACTGTCCCTATCTACTATCTAGCGAAACCACAGCCAAGGGAACTGGCTTGGAGAAATCAGTGTGGAAAGAAGACCCTGTTGAGCTTGACTATCTACTATCTAGCGAAACCACAGCTAAGGGAAGGGGCTTGGAGGAATCAGAGTATGTCAAATGCACTCCCACAGTGCTTTTCTTAATATCGCATCATTTTTGTTTTGCCCGTGGATGTGTAATGAAGACCAGTCAACATTTCCCACTCTGTAAGTACAGATGTGTAATGAAGCTAATTTTG
Organism: Limulus polyphemus; assembly: GCF_000517525.1. Taxonomy (NCBI): domain Eukaryota; kingdom Metazoa; phylum Arthropoda; class Merostomata; order Xiphosura; family Limulidae; genus Limulus; species Limulus polyphemus. The sequence continues at coordinate 1,139,682 of NW_013665695.1, read as the reverse complement.
TCATGATTTCAATTTTTGTTTTTGTACTTGGATGTGTAATGGAGATAATTTTATCATTATTTCAATTTTGTTTTGTCCGTAGACGTGTAATGAAGAGAATTTTGTCATGATTTCAATTTTGTTTTTCCGTGGATGTGTAATGAAGACCAGTCAACATTTCACATTTTTATGTACAGAAGAACTTTTTTGTTGAAAGCAAACAAACACACACCGAACAGTTAATCTACAAAAAGAGACAAGCAGAAGCACGAACTGATCGTGTTAAGGTAGATATGTATACAATTTCTCGATCTTCCTTATTCTTCCTTTTATTTTTGCAAAAGTTCCCGCAGGATAGTCAATTGGATTTGCTCTGAGTGGATACTCTTTGCCAAGGAGAGTTATTGGATGATAGATTTTGAGTTGGATAAACAATGCATAAGATGGAGCCTATACTCAGAGATGATTGAGTTGGAAAAAAAGTGGGGCGACAAATAGAGAAAGAATAGTGTAGGGTCGGAAACAAGGACATGTTTCCATAAATCTAAATGTGCGTGACATAAGCAAAAAACACTTAGTAGTTGAAAGAAGATTAATTTTAGTGTTTAATTTTCTAAGGATATGTAGTGAAACTGATTAAAATAGAGGGAAAGAAACTCAACCAACAGTTGGCCCTCTTTCGGTCCGTTGTTCAGTGTTTGTTTGAAGTTATGCACAAAGCTACACAATGGGCTATCTGTGCTCTTCCCACCACGGGTATCAAAACCCGGTTTCTAGCATTGTAGGTCCGCAGACATACCGCTGTGCCACAGGGGGGCGTTGTTCAGTGTGCTTTACTTGAAAAAAAAAAAAAAGCAAAAATCAGCGAGTTTTCTTCCATATAAATAATACAGTAAAATAAGAGAAATACTTTAACAATATAGAAAATCGCAGAAGTATGAAAAAATACGGACAGTAAAACAATTTATTTAAATAGTCGACATATCGGCGGTCGCCTTTCTTGAGAGATGTCTAGCGTTTCAAAGGACAGTTTATAAACTCAGCCAGAATGTCGGGAATTTAGAAAAGTGTTTTATTTTCTCTTTATCTGGGAAATTATGTTAATTCTGCAAAATTTTATCTCAACTCCAGGAACTTAAGTTTGTCGTTCTATAATTTTACATGATAAAATCCATAATAATTTTAAAACTTCACAATTAATGAACTCCCGTGTGAAAAACAATATACTGATAAACGCACTAAAACAAGATTACTAGTTTGTCTTCCATATTTTTATTGTAATAACTCAGGATCTCGAAAAATAAACGGGTTATAACGTTTATATACTTACGCTTATAGCTCCTCAAAATGTGTTTCAAAACCTCTTGTATTACAACATATGACATTTAAAATAAATGCTCCAAGGGATCTCCAGCAAGTTCAATTTTAACGGCTAAGATAATTACCTAAGTACACACACATTTGTCCCTACGTTTCGTAGGCGAAACAGATAATTCAGAAAAAAATGACATGGCTTAGTAATATTGCGGTCACAGATGGTGAAATATATATAATAAATATTGAGCATTATGTCAACGAAGTGATGAACCAGCGCCCCCTACACTAAGTAAAACACTTTTCTTGGCGCCATGGTTGTTCGTACACAGCTGTGCAGAGCGAAAGAGATGAGAATCCGTCAGATTCCATTACGGTGGCTACCCGTGGTAAGTGTCAGGATAAGGAAAACTTGTGCTATTTTTCTTGATGTCCCTATGGAATTAATGGCGCCTGATCTATCGGAGACCGCGGATAATTTTTCACTTTACGCACCATTTCATGCTGATGTTGATGCGTTGAGATGCCAGCCCCTGATGGGGGTGTTGCTCTGCATGTGTTTCAGTATAAAGTAACTACCATAATATTTGCTTTTTAACGGATGCAAGTTCAACTACATACACAACAACATGTAACAACGAAGCTGGATTTGACACGAGCATGTTCAGCGTTACCAAACCCTCCACTGTCTTTTCTAACTCTTTAGTGCATATATTAAACTGTTCAAAATCTAGCTGCAGCTTGCTTTGGGCACTGAAGACACGTTAAACTTTTTAAAAATCCGCAATAAAGGAAATCTTAAATAAAACACGAAGTAGATATCAGGAATGATTTCAAAATGTGTGCATATTTCTAAATTGAGGTTGTTTTATTGTAAGATATTGGATAACATTACAAAATTATGATTTGTTTGTTATTAAGTACACAGATACACTATAGACTATCTTTTCTGTGCTCATCGGGTATCGAAACCCAATTTTTAGCGTTATAAACCTTCAGGCTTTCCGCTGAGCCACTGGGGGGGGGACACATAAAGTTGTCTTCTACAGATGTAATTTATAACGTGGTTCTTCTTTTTTTACTTAATGTTTTAACAGTTACTGTCTTTCTATATGTTATTTTCTGATATTTGTGAGTGTTTTTGTTTTTTATAATTGATGGTAAATGATATAAAACCAGGGAAACTAACAGTGCTGTGCTATTTGTTTTTCATACAAAGCCGAAAAAATGTACAGTTGTTACACAGTATACATAGATATCTACATTAATGTTTCAGCAGTTTGATCTTGTTACACAGAAATGTTTTGGGTTTTATTTTTCACGCTAACCTACTGTACAAAATGGGAAATGACACATTGATTCGAATTAATCTGCTTGTTTAAGAAGTCTGTACAGATGTTACAAAACAAGTTGGTATTGTTCTTACATTTAACAACTTAAGAAAATGGCTGACTTATTGATTGTTCTGTTGGATTATTCTTGCAAACATTAAACTTTATATTAATAAGTCTTAAAAACATCAAACTTTACATTGGCCAGTCTTAGAAATATTAAAATTTACGTTGATGAGTCTTAGAAATATTAAAATTTACGTAGACGAGTCTTAGAAATATTAAACTTTACGTTGGTAAATCTTAGAAACACTAAACTTTATGTTGGTAAGTCTTAAAAACATTAAAGTTTATGTTGATAAGTCTTAGATATACCAAATTTTATTTTAGTAAGTTTTAGAAACATTAAACTTTACGTTGGCGAGTCTTAGAAATATTAAACTTTACGTCGATAAGTCTTAGAAAGATTATACTTTACATTGGTAAGTCTTAGAAATATTAAAATTTACGTTAATAAAGTTGATAAATTGATCTATAATGTATTTTGTAAGGAATAAATACACAAATAAATTCGAAGCTTAAGTTGACGAAATCTCAATATTTCAGCTAATCAATGACATATCTTTCATATATTTTCATCTTGGTTTCTTAGTTTTAAGTATAGTAATAACATGCGCATGGGATTATAAGCTCAACTTCTGTTATTTGGGAAATATTTTATAACTATCATAACATTTAATTGAAAGTGTTACCACCTGATTTCTTTTTTTCTTCTTCTTGTTGTTGTTAAGCTCAAAGCTACAGAATGTAATGAGCTATCTGTGCCATGCCTTCCGCGGGTATCGAAACAGGATTTTTAGTATTATACTTTCCCAGACTTACGCTGAGCCATCGGGTAGGGCAGGCCAACGGGTTTCAATATTGAAGAAAAACTTTGTTTTAGGAACTGCGACATAGTCCTCGTATCGTGATGACGTTAGATTGAAAATAAACTGTTTTCATGAAATATCACATATAATAAAAATATAGCATGGAACACATCAGTGTTAAACGATGTATAAGCAAAAAGGCCTTAAATATTTGAACTTACGATAAAAAGGGATTTGTTATAGATTGACCATTTTAATGAAGATAATTTCTTATTTTAGATTCTCCCAACGTACACTGTTTTTTATTTATTTGTTTTTATTTCATGTTAATCTTACTATTTCCTCTTTCAAACAAATAAGGATAACTATATTTCGAAATACTTGAAACAAGCGTTCATCTAGAAAATAAAAGAAGAAAGAATTACTCTTATCATAACAAAGAAAGAGAGAGGGTAAGTATAAGAGACATAGTAATAGAAACCTAAACACATCTTTATATTTGCTTGTGAGTACAGACTATGAAGTCTTCAATGAGGTTTGAAAAATGTCAAGAATTATCGCTTTTCGCCAATATCCACCTCCACTTTCACACACATACACACACACACATATATATATATGATGTAGTGCGTGGGTAGAATTAATCGGCTTCATCTACTAACAAAGAGGACGATTGGCTTGTCTTTTATGCAGGCTGGTGGAGGCTTAGCGGTGACTAGAGCTTCGACTTAGTAGAGAGTAATCGTTCTCAAAGCAGGTTCGATGAGCAGTTAAGCCTTCACATCGACGAAGCTATTGTGTATACTACTCAGGGATATTAACCAAGTAGTATGCCGTGCTCGAGGCTCTTTGCCGTTAGAACAAGCCTAGAATGACTTGGTCAGGCATCTACTATAGCCTGAGTAATCTCCAGCTCAAATAACATGTTCTACACAGTTTTAGAGAGAGATTTTGCATGAGTAACTCTTTTTTTTTCTACAACATCCTCTTATGGATTTATGTACCATTTCTTTCAGGATATACTCTTATATAAAATCGAAAGTGAGAATCACTCTATTTCTTTTCTTTCCCTCCGGAAGAACAAACACCTTATAAATATTCCAGCTCGTTCTGCAGTTAATCGTGCACCGCTGCAGAATGGTTGTCTTCGTCGTAATAAAAGTTTTCATACCTGGAAGCTCATGAAAACTACGGACACTTCCTCCGACAAACACAACCAAAACCACAATAGAATCGTCGAAAAAAAAAAGCCATTTGCAAAAGAGAAAACACCATTTATTTCATACATTGTAAAAAATGTAACCATAAATGTCTCAATTAAACCCAAGCGCCTTCTAGAAAACATATCGATGACTATCAATTTTCCATCAATACAGCAAAAAACAATCCCGTTCCACTATATTTTCATCAGCTTAAGGATGAAACTAATGGCATTAGTATCTTAGCTGCCGAAACTTGTTTTGTGTTTAGGGAAGAAATGGAAATGAAAAAAAAAATAAATAAAAAACCTTCTGTGCTCAACTTTTGGATACTGATTAAAATTTATGCAAGTTATTTAAAGACCTCGTAATGCTGTGTTTATGCGAGCCATTGAATGACTCCACTTTCTCGTATAATCTGCTGAAGGTTTGCCTGTGACTTCCGACAATACGGTAAATATTTAACTAGTTCTGAAAGCAGAGTTTTTTTTCTACAAAAAGAAAGCCCAGTGTGTTATCTATCACAAATTTAAGATTCAGTACTTTGAAGAGTAACAAACATTTTGAATTTCTGTTTAATATCTAAAATACGGAATGATTGAACTCGGGAAAATTTATTCATTGTCTAGTTTATTAAGTTTAATTTGCAGTAAGAAGTACTTATAATACATGTATGGCAAGATTGTTAAATTGATGAACGCGAACTTTTATTGTAAGTATAATGCTTGCAAAGTCGTGTCTTTCTTTTCAAATATGTACTGACAGAGGAGTCATCAAAAAGTAAATGAAAAGTAGTTATCAACTGTAACTTAAAATTCTTTTGACTTACAATAACTGGTTTTGGTACATCGATATGATTACAAAGCTGGCTTGTTGTGATATTTACTTTTGGCGATGAAGAATTATGATGAACGAAACACTTTTTAAAGAGGCAAATATCATAATTTTGAGTGTGAACTGCTATACAATCAAAAGATTTTTATAGTGTAAATGAAAAGCTCAAACGTCAGAATTGGAGGATGCCATAAAAGTGGGCCCGGCATGGCCAGGTGGTTAGGGCGTCAGGCTCGCAATCTGCAGGTCGTGGGTTTGAATCCCCGACACACCAAACATGCTCGCCCTTTCAGCTGTGGGAGCGTTATAATGTGACGGTCAATCCCACTATTCGTTGGTAAAATAGTAGCCCAAGAGTTGGCGGTGGGTGGTGATGACTAACTGCCTTCCTTCTAGTCTTACACTGCTAAATTAGGGAGGGCTAGCGCAGATAGCCCTCGTGTAGATTTGCGTGAAATTCATAACAAACAAACAAAGCCATAAAAGCGAAATGGATTCAAGGCCTGATTTTATACATTGTGATCATTTTGGCATATATTCAATACATTTTATACATCTCTGTCATTAATGGAATTGAAAGATATTAGTAGTTTGTCATGAACTTATACATAAAATATAAGTTATTTAGGTATAAATGGAGTTGAAAGTTAACGATAATGGAATTTTTTATTCCATCTCTTTCAGAATATGAATGCATGTATAAAACTTTCAGATATTACAATAACTGTACAACTTAAAGTTGCCATTAACCTAAAATTCAACAACATTCGAACGTATAAATACACAGTAGTTTTATAAAATACCTTCAATTTTTGTAGCTTTTTTGAGTTATTTACATGAAACTGTAGATCTCTATAATAGCAGTAAAAACAAAAACAAAATTAAAATCCTTAGTGTAATAGCATATATTACCATATACCAGGACACATTATAAGATAGTCAAAACATTCATGGTACCAACGGTATGTTTCTGAAGTACATTAATATAATTCAATAAATAAATATTAAATGGATACTTGGCGAGTGCAATCACTTTCATGAAATAAAATCAGAAAGGCACATAATATTACTGGTGTGCTGTTATCGTTAGGAAATGTTTTCGCACGCTTTCACCTCACGTGGAGTTACTTTTTCATTTTAAGTATTTTTGTGCTCTGTTGCATTTGTGTCAGTCTTATCGCATGTGGACTAAAACGTATTTTTCAAGCCAATATTTTCTATGAACAAAAGGTAAAAATGCACTTAAGCTGCATAAAAGCAGTAAATAAATAAACTGTTGCCCAGGAAACAAAGAGGAAGTTAGTTAATATAAGTAAATACTTTTAACCAAATGAGGAGATTTATGCAAACAGCCCTATCAGTAGGATACACACAAAATAACTGTAAAACCACATCGAAGTGCATGTGATATTAAGTGGATCTAGACCCTTCGAGCTAAGCATAGATAAGAAACGTGCTTCTGAGATATTCCAAACATTCGTAAAATATCAGTAAAACCTTATGAGCTACAAAACATAACGGGTAGATGTGGGTGATAAAATAAATAATTCAGTTTCTCCTATTTTATTTAATTTCCCTTCCACTATCACGACACAGAAATGAAAACTTTGTTACTTTAGATTTCCATGCATGTAAATCGCTTTTATCTAGGCTGGAGAATGACTATTTCGTATTTTACAATTATTCACTGTATTGTTACATCTCCGTTCGTTAGTTAATTTTCCGCAAATTCGTTCCGACAAAACTTTAGCGACACAAGTCCTTTCTTAAATAAAACTGGTTTATTCTTTCTGAATATAACTTTGCGATACACTTAATTTC
>NW_013665695.1:1125110-1132119 GCF_000517525.1 Limulus polyphemus | reverse complement strand
TAAAAGGGATACTTAAGGATTAAAATAAAGAGTTGTTATTAACTTATTGTGATTCAGGATTCCTCTAATGAGTTTTTGTGTAGCTTGTTTTCAATGACAAGACTTTGTACCCTTGAAAATTCAAAAACCTTCACAATTTCAAACATTTCAATCTAAATTCTTACAAGATACTGTCCAAATTAGCATTATTATTTATTTAGATGCTATTAAGAGTTTCAGATTACTGGCTGAATGTAAATTATTTTAAATACTTTATTTCTCTAAACACTTTTCTGAAAATATGTGATTAGCTGTTGAATATTATAGCCCCCCCAAAAAAAGTTAAATGATTTTATCGCTTACTGCATTCATTAAACAACTATGTAATAAAAGTGTTTAATTATTTTCTAATCGTTATATTTTTTACACTGTGCATTGACTAAATAAAAAATATAACAATCGGGTGATATTTACAAAAAAATACTTACGGTATATTACCATTTACAGATACTAAAATGTAACTAGAGTAAATATGTATGCAATTCTGACAAAATGAAAGACCATAAATATATGTAAATAAACTTTGTACTACAAATAGTACCGTCAGGATAGGCTAAAAACTACATTGGCGAAGAAGACTTTCCCTGGTTTGTTGAAAAGAGTTGAAAAAATATAAGTTCTCAATCTAAGTTAAAATTAACAGTAAAATTCTATAACTCTGCCCTATCTTTATAGGCCAAGCTAACCGTAGGAGTGATTCTCAAGCAAATATTTTCATTCGCGACGTTTTAAAACCTCAAGTGAAAGTTAGAATATAAATAAAAGTTTGCAAATATGTAAAAAAAAAATGATTTACAAAAATAACTTTGCCAGTTTTTTGACATAAGTCTCTTTAATTAGGCTAATAATCCATTAACATTCAAAAACTTAGCACCTTTATAATACAGACTAATAAATTAGTCGCAAAGCTATAATATTATTCACACACCTAAATTAATTGTGCAAGTTAAAAACATTGATCGTTTGAAAATTGTTAAAAAAATATATTTTTTAAATTAATAAATGGTGAGTTAAAAATATCATAAGTATTATATTGTTTGTTTGTAATTAAGCACAAAGCTACACAATGGGTTATCTGTGCTCTGCCCACCACGGGTATCGAAACCTGGATTCTAGCGTTGTAAATCCGCAGACATACCGCTGTGCCACTGGGGGGATAAGTATTATATACACACACCAATATCATGAAAGACATTACAGTATTTCTTTTGTTTGCTTATCCATTCTGATGAGCCTTGAATACACGAAACTGCAGTCCACAGCAGAAGGTACAGCGAATCCAATAATATATTAAGCCTCTACGTCACAGATTATATTTTAAATTTTACCTTGGATGAAAAGAAAAAATGTAATGTCATTATTAAACATAGCACCACGAATACTCTTACCTACAAATAAGCAAGAGGTTGTTTGGTCAAGATCAGTAAAATCAGTTACAAGTTTCAAAATACTGTAGGAAAACATAACTTGTTTACCTTTCTGTTTCAATGCAAAGCAATAATAGAGTTTGCTAGTGTTTTTCTTGTTGGTTAAAAAATGATATAAATTACATCCATTTTGCAAAAGCTATATATAAATCTGTATATATATATATATATATCACAAAACATATGTTTTAAACTATTAATGAAAATATTGTAGAACTGACTGAAAAGCTTTGGAATATACATTTCTTTACCGAAATATTCAGCATTTTGTGTTTCGTTCAGGAGTTAGAACCTAATATATCACCTTAAAACTTAGATATAAGACAGAACCGACAAAGCGTGAAAAATAATTCAATATTTTTTTATAGATCTTATGTATTGAATCATACTTTTTCGAGTAACACAAATGTAAGTATATGGAAGAAAATTTGAATTTTTCCTTTCTCTGTTACTAACAGTTAAGTTAATCAAAATATATAATTTATGAATAGGAGGTATTAAGGTCTGATAAACCTATCGATCAAGCTGGAGAACAAACGTAAATAATATATTTAAACTATTATCGAAAAAAGTTAATTATGTACTCTTGTAAGTGTTTGAAAATTTGGCGAATATATACCTGATTAAAACTGTGAAACCGTTTATTAAATTAGCTAGATTACGTCTACACACGTGATTAAACTTGGTATAAAACCGTTTATTAAGTTAGTTAGATTACGTCTACACACGTGAGTAAACTTGGTATATAAAACCGTTTATTAAGTTAGCTAGATTACGCGTACTCATGTGATCATATTACATATGACACCGTTTATTAAGCTAGCTAGATTACGCTTATACACATGAATATATTTGATATGGTACAATTTATTAAGTTAGTTAGATTACGTATACATGCATAATTCAACTTGATACGACAACGTTTACTAAGTTAACTTGTACTATGTTTTCTTCTGTGCTCAGGGAAATGCACAGTTCAAGGTTTCAATTCAACGACTTTTAATTACGTTCGAATGCAGATCGCCTTACTTCCAATCTGATTTCACTATCTTCTTCTAGACGTCAGTTTATTGGTATCTAAAAATTTATCGAAGTAGTCTTTTATATCTGTAAGAGTAAATTATACTTCAAATGCTACTCTTCCATACTGTTTAAATCGTATTAGAAAATTGGTGAAATTAAACCTGCCTTACTTCCTACAAAATTTATTCGATTTACAAATTAACACTAATAACATACGCAACGTTAATAGGGTTAATATTGGGATATTACAATTACGAGTAAAAATAAAAGATTAAAGCACTGAGCTATACAATTTATTATGTATAGCAAAATTTTCTATGAAAATAATATTGAAGTTTTATGCAAAGAGCAAAGGTTTACTCTACACACCATAAACCCTTCAGGAAATGACGTATATGAGCACGGTAAATACGACACAGAAAGTATCATATGAAAATATACTTAGGTATAATCAGATTTTGATGTATATTCTGAAAAATGCAATAATGATGTACTTATATTCTTTCGTATTCCCAAATTACTTAAATCATCATAGAAATAAAGCTTCACAGTCAATGCAGAAGAAGCTAACTTCGAGGATTTATAATTTTGAATTAGTAAAGGTCTTAAATGCATTGTAGAACGTTTAAACGCGCACTGTATAATTACCAAAGAAAAAGTCCATATTAATGCACTCATTGTCATCAGTAATTCCATTGAATCAAAAAATAAAATTAAGAGCTTTAATAGAAAAAAAAACAACAACAAACAATCGAGACTTTAGATTAATTATTTTCATACCAGTCTTCCTGCTGATAAAAATGATCTTCCGTCGGCAGTATCAGGCTCTTTTTTAACAGTTCCAGATTAAGTAAATTAATGCTTTGAGGTAGTGAACATTAATTTTTCTAGAATCATCTATTTCTATTTTACCGTTCTTACAAGCTGTAGATTTTGTTTTTACTTTACAATACTTTTGTGCAGTTTGACCAACAGATCTTTCAACACATATAGAGAATATCTATGGTATATAACTTCAGCCTCCAAGTTGCAGATATGTCTGTATTTTATCTAAAATTTTCATTCATAAAAATGCATAGTAAATAAGACTATAACAAAGCTTTACAAGGAAGATTATAACAATACTTAGCAGGAAATACTTAGTATGAAAGTCTATAACAAAGCTTTACAAGGAAGATTATAACAATATTTAGCAGGAAATACTTAGTATGAAAGTCTATAACAAAGCTTTACAAGGAAGATTATAACAATATTTAGCAGGAAATACTTAGTATGAAAGTCTATAACAAAGCTTTATAAGGAAGATTATAACAATACTTAGCAGGAAATACTTAGTATGAAAGTCTATAACAAAGCTTTATAAGGAAGATTATAACAATACTTAGCAGGAAATACTTAGTATGAAAGTCTATAACAAAGCTTTATAAGGAAGATTATAACAATACTTAGCAGGAAATACTTAGTATGAAAGTCTATAACAAAGCTTAGCAAGGAAGACTACAACAAAATTTTGCATATTAATCATACTTGTAAGCTGATGGTATTTGTTTACCCAATTTTCAAGTTTTTTTCACCCTGTTAAGCTCATTTGCTCAACAGAACCCATTCAGAAAAAAAAGCATTTTCTTTACAAAGAATACACATGAGATTGATTTAATTACAACTATCGTTGTTCCAATTTTCTTTATATTAAAACATATACTTTTAATCTTGACGGTATAACATTTTCATTTCCTAATACATATGTTCCAAATACATTATGCCATAACGTTGACTATCGCCAGCTTATTGGGTAGCATAAAATTTGTTCAACGTTACAAGATTTTGTAGACAAATCTCATACATTCACAAATATATTTTCCTTAACATATTCTAAGCAACAAATGGATTCAATTTTGTTATAAATGCAACAATATTTTTCCTACCATTTATCGGTTTAAGTTTTTAAGAACGTTATGACATTTCCAAAACTATCAATATTACACTTTGATTTTTTAATAGTTTCGTTTTATTTTTTAATTTGATAAGAAAATAAGGAACAGTTTTGGTATGTTGATAAATGGCGGTCGCTCACATTTCTTTATCTATTGATTATATAACATCTCATTACATAGTACTACATTAGTTTACTTATTCTACCATCGGTTACTACTATTAGTTGTTGTTTTACCATATACATATTATTGATATTCTATATAATGATTAAGACAACTTATTAGTGCTGTCATTTATGTATCTAAACAAATCTTTCGGCTAGTTCTTAAAGTTTGACATCTAGTTAACTTTACCTTAGTTTAATCATACGTGTTTGGATGGTGTGGCTTTAGTGACTTATAATTTGTTTATACATGCTTCTCATAGAAAGTTCTTGATGATCTTCTTCGAAAAACTTTAACATAGGATTGGTGAAGGTTTTAACCGGTTTCGAATATTTATTTGTTTTGTTATTTTATGCACGAACATCAACGTTAGAATTTTGCTTTACTTCCTGTATTTTCGCGTTATCCGACTCTCCTACGTGTCAGGAGAAATTTATATTTAGTGTCAAGGAAATTAACGTTGTAAAGTCTCCATCCAGAAATCGGTTTTCATTGGCTGCTCGCTGTTGTTTGGGAGCATTGTAAAGTTATTTGCTGTTGTTATGCTCTTTAATGAAACAATGACAAAGCATTGCTGTAATTCTCCCTTTAGGCGACTTGTGTTCTCTTTTTTTTGTGGATGTTTGCCATTTTTTTGTATATTCGATCAGTTTTTGTTATTTGATAAGCACTGGTGCAAACACATGAAAGATTATGATTATAATCAGACTTCGACATTGGTAAGCTGTGCAGATTTTAGGAACAAAGAACTTTTTTGTGTTTTGTAAGTGATAATATATTTCATTTTTTAAAGATTAGTTTATTTAATATTATTAATTATAATGCTTAAAATAATTTGAATACTATTACAATTATTAATTTTTACATTTATGAAGAATATTTTGGACTGATATCTTAGTCTATGGATTTAGGATCCAACTAAATATTCTAAGCTGACCAAATTTCGTGAGATATTTATTATTGGGATTATGGTTGAATTTATCGTTAACTGCAAGGGCTTAAAAATGATGATTTAATTGTTTCTAATCTTGTGTATTAATTTATGCAACTATGTTCTAGTAAAATATTTGTTATACAAGTCATTTCTAGCTTGGATATATATATAGTTAGCTTATTTGCGATAAGAAATTATTCATAATTGTAAAGTAATATCAAAAATATGTATATAAAATTACATGTCATATAAATACTAATTATATTTCTTTATTTAGCACAAAATACTGGATTTCCAAGTATGAACGTGTTTATGACTAGGACTTTCATATGGAGGAGAAAAACGTTATTAAATTAAAACTTTCTGAAAAAAAATAATAGGCCAGCCAGACATAGAGGTAGATGTAAGAATTATTTGTTATCTTAATTATGGAATATCACTAAAAGATTGGCAGTCAAGTATTTCTATTACACTTTTCTTTCAATTTTTAACTAGAACATTCTACTTTCGTTCATTCTTTCATGGAAGTCTCTACAGAAAGTTATATCACACAGACAAACGCACACACACACACACTCATATAAATGAGAAACTGATTAGGTACCTGTAATGCTCCTCTTCAATGAATACTGTTTCTTACGCAGTAGTAAATTCTGGATAGCGTCTTGATAAAGTCGGCTAATGAACTGGAAACGGTCCCAAGTGACATAGGAAACTTTCTTACAACGCAGCTACTGACTGACAATGGCTGTACTTATTCCAAGATAACATGAACTAAGAAAAGATGGATTGCCTCTTTTATACCGAAGAGATTAATTCTACATAAATTAAATTTGCTTCACTTAGTATAGAGTTTGATTTAGAAAGTCAACTAAAGTGACTATGTGAACAGGATGTAAATGTCGTCGTTCAAATCTCATATATTAATTTCTGAGATGTGCTACTGAGATGAAAAATTAACGAAGTTAATAGAATTTAATTTATAATTAATTAGCGTAGATATCGAAAACGAACATTCTTATTTTACTCTTGTGACGGATTTACTATTATATATTAATTTTAATGTCGGTGTTTGTTTAAATTAATTTATATTTAGAAATGTACATAACTTATACTGTTAAATCTGTAGAGCGAAACTTCCGCCTATTCTCTAAAGTTGTAGAAGATTCTCGAGTGTAAGAATAAACAATATATGTGTCAACGTAAACGCTAGCGTTAGCGTCAGTATTGTTACGTAAAATGAAATTCGAGAAACTTTCCATACCCCTATAAATACAACCAACGTCACGCGCCAAAAAAAGAATATCTATTATTGGTTTGCTATAGTTGGTGTGCTATAAACTTCGGAGGCTATAACTGTGATGATTATAACACTTATTAATCGGAAAACTTAAGATATTTGACCAGGAACATTTATAAATTTCGAAAATTACAAACCATTTAACTTTAGTGAATTGACATCAGACAATAGTACTTTTACGAAAACA
>NW_013665695.1:1123504-1124864 GCF_000517525.1 Limulus polyphemus | reverse complement strand
ACATCTCTGCTTCCCTATATTTTGATATTTCGACTGTTACGTATTACAATTTCGAATAGTCTGAAACCGAGCTAAATGATAATTTAAATTCAGCAGTTAAATAAATGCCGAAATGTATCCAATTTATGATATTTGCCAACAAGATTGATGCACACAGTTTCTTTTTTAATACAAATATGTTTTAATATATTAACAACAATACAATACACTTAATAGGGAGCTAGCTAGCTCTGTACTTCTCGCTGATCAAACGTCGAGTTTCTTTTACCGTAAAGTTATATAATATCTTCGTAAAAGTACTAATGTTCGATTTAAACCACTGAAGTTGAATGATTTGTAATGTTCAAAATTTATAAATGCTCCTCATCAATATATCTGAAGTTTCCCGATTAGTAAGCGTTAATCACAATTATAGCTTCTGAGGTTTATAGCATACCAACTATAGCAAACCAATAATATATACTCTCTTCTGGCGCGTCGCGTTGATTATATTTATAGGCGTGTGGAGAGTTTCTCAAAGCTTCAGCTTACGTAACAATACTAACACGCTACACTAGCGTTTACGTACACACGTATATTGTTGATTATTACATTCGAGAATCTTCTACAACTTTAGAGGATAGGCGGGAGTTTCGCAATGCATATTTAGCAGTATAATTTATGTACATTTCTAAATATAGATTTAATTTAAACAAACATCGATATTAAAATAAATATATAATATAAAATCCGTTACACAAGAGTTAGAGCAAAAATAAAAAAAAGGTATCTATCTGTCTAATTTATGCATTAATAACTATAACACGGTATCACTTTGATGTTAGGAGATTCATGTGTACACTTTCATGCTTTAAGTATTACACTGTCTGACGTCCAACACTCAAAATTTGCTGGTTGAGTTCACTTTCATTTCATTTTTTTAATCCAGTTGTAATGCTATAATCATAGTCGTTATCATAGTAATGTATTAATCTAATCAAAAACATCATAGGTGTGAAAAAAAGGTGCGGTCAAAAAAAAGTATTGAGCGTGCGACTTAAAGGTAGCTACACTGAAAGCGTTGATCATAATTTTACAGCAAATATTCATTCATCAGTTAGTGTATTTTGTTTTACTCACCATCATGCTCCAAACTGGACAAAAAACGTGGCCTGGCTAGCTAATGAATGAATATGTGCTGTAAAATTATTATCAATGCTGTAAGTGTAGCACCAGTTTGGCCGCCAATTTTGATTTCGTTTCTTTAAGTCGCACAATGAATCATTTTTTGGCTGCACGTTTTTTACCACATCTATTGTATTTTTTGATTAGATATCATGATTTTTGTCAATACACACCAACAAACCACATCATGTAATAT
>NW_013665695.1:1122905-1123494 GCF_000517525.1 Limulus polyphemus | reverse complement strand
AATATAGTGACACTCGATAGTAACCAACATTAGCTTTAGGATCGCAACCCTATTATTCGGAACAGACCTATAATTTAGAGAAACAATCAGATATTTTAGAATATATGGTAGCAGTTTTCCTCTCTAAAACAGTGTTAATAGCTTCCTTTATAGTAACGCCATGGAATTTAAATTATCAGTTTTTTGTCATCACCCGCATGCACTCGGTACAGCAGTATCAAGCATCATTATTTACGTTAATTGCTTAAGCATAAAATGTAGCAAATCTGTGCTTAAAAGCTGGCAATTAATGATGAATAATAACCGTCCATCAGTATGGTTCTTTCGAAAACTTGAGTTTGAAACTGTTAATCTAGTTTGTTTGACCTAACCAATACTTACGTTATATTTTAATGACTTAAGTTTTTCCAAAATCAGGTAATTTTTCTATTGTTGTGAGTGAACATTATAACTTGCCACAGCTATGAGCAACAAAGCGTAAACCAGTTGAATCTTTATGTATAAGAATGTGCTTTTGCTAATGAACTATATTGTGAACTATTCAGAGTCTGAGTACAAATAACCACATTAAATAATGGATTTTTATTAG
>NW_013665695.1:1110275-1122289 GCF_000517525.1 Limulus polyphemus | reverse complement strand
CCCTCTAGTCTTACACTGCTAAATTAGGTACGGCTAGCGCGGATAGCCCTTGTGTAGTTTTGCGAGAAATTCAAAACAAACAAACCTCGCGTACTTTTTATGGATCGCCTTGATATTTGGTATGTAAGTTAAGGGTCCAGTAGAGCATATTCACTAAATACATGTATTAGTTTCGATTACCACAGTCCGGGATACAGAAAGTGGAAAATTGCTAAACTATCACTCCTGTAAGAACAGACAATGCGTCCTGCAGGCTGTTTTGGTTGCACGACACACTACCGTGTATCTTGGTCCAGGTGTAATGCTATGATTATGGTTTTCGTCACAGTAATGTTTTAATACAGGTGGTATGACGTGAATGTAGTCGTCGTCACAGTGATGTGTTAATACAGGTGGTATGATACGATGATAGTCGTCGTCTCAGTAATGTGTTAATACAGGTGGTATACTATGATTATAGTCGTCGTCTCAGTAATGTATTAATACAGGTGACATGATATGATTATAGTCGTTGTCTCAATAATGTGTTAATACAGGTGGTATACTATGATTATAGTCGTCGTCTCAGTAATGTATTAATACAGGTGACATGATATGATTATAGTCGTTGTCTCAATAATGTGTTAATACAGGTGGTATACTATGAGTCTAGTTTGTATCATTCTTCTTCTTTTAGTTCTCTCGTGCAATATCTTCCAAAGAATATCTCAGAATATCACGATTCTTTGATTTAAAAGTCACATAGAAACAAGTACATTTTAGAGTTTGACTTGCTATATGAGCAAATAATGTGTAAAAGGATATGTATTTATGTCTTATACTACTAAGGCTATCTATCGCTGTTCTTACTTTAAAACTAAAGACCAGAGAGAAGCAACCAGTCAACAATATCCTACCACTCACCATCCATGTTAAGAGGTTGACTGTCAGTCTTGTAACAAAACCACAGATTATTAAAGTGTGGGAAATATTTGTGGTACCACACGAACTTAAACCCAGTTCGCCACCTCCGAAATCCAGAGCTATACTACAGGGCCAATCCGCGCGCTTTAAACAGACCAAACATATACACGTAATACCACACAGATATATTATTACCTTGTTACCACACAGATATATTATTACCTTGTTTTTGTTAGCTTTATATTTATAAAATTTGGCGTAAAGAAACCGTTACTTTTTAACAGAGTTATTCCAGGAAAGAATACTTCTTTATAAAAAAGAACAAAAATAAAAATAACTTTTTCATATCTACATTGGCCGTACTTTACATGATTTCAGCTATATCATTTCCGGTGCAAAATGTAAGTTCAATAGAACAACAGGATACAAAGTGAACGTTAAATGTATGCATAGGTAAACTTACTGGTGGTAATCCCTCCAGTTATGAATATAATTGAAATGTGTACAGTTAACAAACTATAAATCAGTTGCTATTGACCCAAAGATCGAAGGTTCGTTTCTGCGATATGTTGCTCAATACACTTCACACCGTTTCTGCGATATGCTGCTCAATACACTTCACACCGTTTCTGCAATGTGCTGCTGAACGCACTTCACATCGTTTCTGCGATATGCTGCTCGATACACTTCACATCGTTTCTGCGATATGTTGCTGAACACACTTCACATCGTTTCTGCGATGTGCTGCTGAACACATTTCCCATAGTTTCTGCGATATGTAGTGAACACACTTCACACCGTTTCTGCGATATGCTGCTGAACACATTTCCCATAGTTTCTGCGATATGCTGCTCAATACACTTCACATCGTTTCTGCGATATGCTGTTGAACACATTTCACACTGTTTCTGCGATATGCTGCTGAACACATTTCACATCGTTTCTGCGATATGCTGCTGAACACATTTCCCATAGTTTCTGAGATATGCTGCTGAACACATTTCACACCGTTTCTGCGATATGCTGCTGAATACACTTCACATCGTTTCTGCGACTTGCTGCTGAACACACTTCACAGTTTTAGATGAACTTTTTTAAAGGCAGTTATATACATTTTACAATGTTTGTTTGTTTTATAATTTTTACGCATAATCATCCATAATTTGAAATGATTTACTAGAGGAAAGACAGACACTCACCAACAATACTTTGGCTACTCCTGTTTGACTGAATAGTGCGATTTGACTTTCACCCTTATAGCTCAACCATGGCCTCGAAAGTGCAGAGCGCGTTTCTGCAGCAACGAATAACAAACCACGAATCTTATGCTTCACAGTATGGACACACTAACCACTAGACCCTGTCTATATTCTGTACTTCGTTTTAGACATTGAAATGTATATACTTAACAACTTACCAAAATCGTCATTTCGGGCTTCATCAAAGCCCGAAAAGACATATAAACAAAATCAAAGAAAAACTGGTGGTTTTGTTTTTGAATTTCGCGCAAAACTATTAGAGGGCTAGCTGTGCTATCCGTCTTGAGGAAAGGCAGCTTGTCAACACCACCCACAGCCAACTCTTGGGCTACTTTTTTACTAACGAATAGTGGAACTAACCGTCACACTATAATGCCCCGACGGCTGAAAGGGTGAGCATGTTCGGTGAAGGAGATTCGAACCCACGACTCTCAGACTGCAAGTCGGGCGCACTAGCCACTAGGCCATGCCAGGCCTACGAGAAAAATAAATAACCAAAATTTCATGAGGCACTAAAATTGTAGCTCCCAGAAAGAATATTAACTAAAATACAAAACCATAATGTTGTTCATTAGTTACAGTAACCAAAATATTATACATTTGTAAATACTAATTTCTAGGCATTACAAAAAAAGAATCATAGTGTATAATGTAAATTTCACAATGCACAGTAATTACAGAATTGCATTAGATTAATAGTCTGTTTTCCGCTACTAACAGATCTTTGCAAAAAATGTACGATTTTTTACGTTAACATGAAATTGGATTGTTTGTTTGTTTGAAGTTAAGCACAAAGCTACACAATGGGCTATCTGTGCTCTGCCCACCACGGGTATCGAAACCCGGTTTCTAGCGTTGTAAGTCCGCAGACATATCGCTGTGCTACTGAGAGGCCCATTGGCAATAAATGCAGTGAAGTACCAGCTTTAAAGTATTGTCCACGCGTCCCATTTAACTCGTTTGGTGCTGTTGGGTTAATTTACATGAAATACCTAATTATCCTTAGAAGCCATTAACGAATCGTTAGAATAAATCTCCAGTTTATAAGTTATCTCGCCGATAAAAGCATGTTCTCAATTGACGAAGCTCTTGTGACTGATTTTGTCACCATGACAGTCATACCACTTTGACTTCTCTCCCACACAGTTAATATATTATTTCATCCTGATACCTTGAAGCACACTAAGTCTTAACGGTTGATAATTACACTGAATTTCTAAGCTTAAACTGAAGCACTGATTTTGCGAATAGTATCGGCTACATAAATTAGTCAACATTACATGGCAACAAACATATCAACTAATGAAATGATACTTGATATAGTTTGAAACTGATTTAGCGGCATTACAATTGTAAACACTATATTGTTCTTCTGATTTCGAAACGATCTTGCAGAAGTGTTTTAAAAACATTCGAAGACTAATCCTCGTCCAACCATCTTGTAAAAAAAAATACGCTTTAAAAACCTCAGTTAACTTCTATTATAACATAATTTGTTGACATTGGCCCTGACCTCGTACTTTTTACTTATTTTCGTCTTTATGTTACATATGTTTACTATTTCCCCAGATTTTCATGAAATAAATTTTAAATAACCAATAGGCTATCACAAAATTATCAGTCCAAGCTTGAAGAAGCAGGTAGAAGTTAATAATGTACAATGTGTATGGTATTGTTATAGCACTTTTTAAACATCACAATTTTCACCACAAACCACGTGATGTATCGTAACTTTGATACTTAATGCCTTATAAAGTATCATTCCACCTGTAGGTCAGCGGTGTGTTTATGAATTTACAATGCCAAAATCTGGGGCTCGATTCCTGCAATGGTCAGAGCACAAATGGTCAATTGTTTAGCTTTGCGTTACAAAAACAACAAATTATTAATCGCGTCAAGCATCTGCGCACGTATTCCATGAATTAGACCTCTACATATAAATAAAAATTATTTAGATATACTATCTTAAAACCAAATAATATAAAGCGAAGAAAACACTGACAGAGGGGTTACTTATTCAGTGATAATAATAGATGTTTACATACCTTTTCCCAAAATACCTTCTCAAACTGTACTGGTTGATTGATACTGACATCCACTGATAACAATAAAAAGCTTTCTCCCAAAACCATTTCCACATCGAACTTCTATTACACCGAATTCTCGTGTGCTTACTTCTAAGTATGTAAATACCAAGCCTTCCATATGTTTTCAATTACACGGGAGTTTCTTTAGTAGGGAAGTAAAAGCGTCGTTTGTCATTTCTCACATTACTAAGGATATATAATGTGATGCTTTCTACTCAATGAACAAAATAAAACTAAATGTTTGTCGTTCTTCTGGACTAAACTATTCTGTTATGATGAAGTTGCATTGCCATCACAAAACTATTCTGTTATGATGAAGTTGCATTGCCATCACAAAACTATTCTGTTATGATGAAGTTGCATTGCTATCACAAAACTATTCTGTTAAGATGAAGTTGCATTGCCATCACAAAACTATTCTGTTATGATGAAGTTGCATTGCCAGTTTAGACGCTTTGTGCAAGAAATATCTTTCTATAAAAAACAACAAATTCAAGCAGAAAATTTGGACTTAACTAAATGGTTAGCAGCCTTTATGTTCAGTAAATTCGTGAGTATAGTTATGAGAAATTATCGAGCGAACTTTGGAAACGATTCAGATACAGGTGTGTAACGCTGAGACACGTGCAACTTTGGAAACGATTCAGATACAGGTGTTTAACGCTGAGACACGCGTTACACACTTGACCTCTATCTGAACCGTTTCCAAAGTTGCACGTGTCTCAGCGTTACACACCTGTATCTGAATCGTTTTTAAAGTTGCACGTGTCTCAGCGCTACACACCTGTATCTGAATCGTTTCCAAAGTTACATTGAGACACGTGCAACTTTGGAAACGATTCAGATACAGGTATGTAATGCTGAGACATTAGATATGTCGTTGTTTTTCTCACAGTAAACTTTCTAACAGTTACATCTATAATTACTCCTTTCTTACCTTAACCCTCCTAACAGTTACATCTATAATTACTCCTTACTTACCTTAACCCTCCTAAGAATCACATCTATAATTACTCCTTCCTTACCTTAACTTTCCAAGGAGTTAAATCTGTAATTACTTTTGTTTACTTAACCTTTCCTAGGAGGTAGATCTATAATTACTCCCTTCATATCACTCCTAAAGAAGTAACTGGTTTTCTAAGTTTTTAAAATAAAGCCAAATAAAATAATACAAATTATATAATAACCTTACGCATTAAAGATTTATTCATGGCGATACATAATTAAATAAATGTGGAATTCTGTTGCGGTACTTAAACATTTCAGTTATGTTTGTAAATGAATCAAGGTATTTGTATCAATTCAGAGTTTAATTTGACTGAAAAGTGGAGTATAAAAAAAAAGAATAAATGTAATATTGGTCTATTAAGGATGGCGTTTTTATATTTTTTTAACTAGATTTAATTTCACGAAACCGGTATAATTATAGAAGAAAAATAAAATGTTTAGCAATATTTTTAAAAAGAGACTAATAATTGTATTTTCGCATGTATATATATATATATTAAGTTATACAACTATAAAATTTATACATATTATAGCTAGGAGAAGATTTTATTTTCATTTTCCTTTTGTTAAGAGCTACCTGAAAGTAAAAATAAATTCCAACCGATATCTTTCATAGCATCTATATAAATCTCAAGCAATTCATATGTCTCATCCTAGGTGATGCTCAAGATTTTGAGTGCTACTGTGAGTCAATACATTCTTTTTTGTGCCTAAGGAAAGAAAGAGTGGGAAAATGGAGAAATAAATAACTTGGTAGCGAATAATGCTGAGGCACAGAAATCTTTTGCAATTGGCACCTGCTCACTCGAGGATTCTTTGGAAGCTTAAAAGGATTTACACTCTGCAATCAATATTAAAGTGTTCTTTCCAAAGTTAGAATTTCGTCCATTGCAACATTTCTGAAAGACGACGTGAAATGATTTGCTTTATATGTGACTATATATATATATATATATGAATCTAATTCCTAAAATATTATATTTGTATATCGATGAATTTGAAGGTATATGGATAAAAAATATTAGTGATTTGAGGCTTATCCTTATTTGGTCTTTTTGTTTTCTTTATGGTGTTTCTGAAAGCCGAATTATCTTTATGTTATGAAAGGCACGAGCGAGAACTCTAAAGAGTAGTAACGTTATTGGTTTTGTGTTTGCTGAAGCAGCAAGTAAACATGTAATATCTGAAAGGAAGGTGAATAAATATATATATTTCAAAACCCACAAAACACTCAAAACATTTAAGCCATTTTTATTAAACTATAGAACTTTATCAACTTGATAAACTCAGCATGTCTCTACATTAAGTTTTAACTTTCCTGTAATAAAAATATAAATTATTACGAATGTGAAATCTATAAACGGCCTTGAATTGTTTTATTTAACTCTAACCTCTAAAAACGTTTCAGCTTTCCAAAGACAAAAATGCTCTAATGTCATTACGACGTGTTATTTTATGATTTTTTTCTGCCATGATTGTTAAAACGATTTGCTTTAAGAATAGAGCTTTCATGTTTGTTTTTAGAAGATTTTAAGTTTTTATCAGATTAAATACATCTGTGTTTATCATCCACTAATGAGAACTATATAGCATAAAATACAAAGAAGGTTTGAATGGCTGACAAAAAGAAGAAATGTTTAACTTGCTGAGACGAGTCATCAACTCGCGTTTTGTAACCTTGTAAGTGAAAGAGGCATGTGGTTGGGGTGAATGTCGTCTTCGAGAAATAAATGTGAAAAAGGACTGTTTCCAGGGTATATCCATTAAACAAATTGCCTGTTATATGAAGATTCCTTTGGTACTGAAGAATCCCATCCACAACGTCTTCGCTGGTTTATGCTCAAACCCCTGGGAATGCGTTTAAAAGCTTTATAGGAACTGTGAAAATCGATCAAAGTATGGAACTTCTTGAAAGGAATAAAATGCTAGCATTCTAAGTAAAAAACAAACAAACTACGTCTGGATGGTAGGAAAACCATAACTAAATAAAGGTTCGGGATTTAGGTAAAGTGAACAAGAACGGAGATTAACTGTACAGGATTTAATGTTGACATTATTGTTTTAAGAATCGACATTTATTAAGGGAAGAGTTTAATCCGTCTATAAATTGTCGGGATTGAGTATTACGATGATTTGAAATAAGATTTCTTGAGATCAAGTATAGGATAATTCAATATAGAATTTGCTTATAATTAAGTATTAGGATTATTTCATGTAGGAATTACTTGGGATTAAGTGTTAGGATTATTACACAAAGAAGTTGCTAGGAATTAAGTGTTTTAGGATTATTTCATGTAAGAATTATTGCATATATATAGGTATCGCCCAGAATAAAACATGAATGTGATCTCGTTAGAAATCCTTTCTTCGATCAAATGTTGGAATTATTCTGTATATGAGTCTTGGGGTTATGATCGTACGAATCACATGAGATTAACTATCTAAACAATTTCTAGCAGGGATTACCCGCGATTAGTTTCACGATTGTTTATTATAGGAGAAAAGGCCAGGATTTGTTCGTATAGAAATTAACATAGTTTAAGGGTTGGGGTATTTCGAAATTGAAAGCATCCAAGACTAAGTAACGTGATTATTGGGTTTTACCAGGATAAAACAAAGTGATCATCACAGTGTATATATATGTATATTAGTTTGACATTCAGAATTCATTCTCTATGTAATATCTGAACTATTGAAAGATTTGAAATTTAATGGTTCATAATTAAATCTAATTCATTTGACTGAAATACATAACATTTTATAAGCCTACTCCTCTAAATTAGAACGAAACAAATCATGTATAGTAATTGTTATTTTTTTCCCTCACAACACTCCGAGGTTACTGATCTACGTTTTTCTGAGAGTTTTGACCGTTTTGTAACACCGAAAAGTAACGTTAAAAACAATTTAAAACCAGAAGTGAGTATATACTAATTACTTTGTGCGAGCATTGTTCGTTCAGTAAAACTTATAAACACGTTTGTTTGTTTCAGAATTTCTCGCAAAGAGGGCTATTTGCGCATAGCCGTCCTAATTTTGGATTGATATGTTAGATGGAAGGTAACTGGTTAACAACACTCACGCCACTTGAGATCATAGTGGGATTTAGCCGTCATTCTTATAACAACCCGCATTTCCAAAATTCAGGTTCAGGACACCCTAGGAAAAAACGGTAACTTTTATGAACTCCTAAAAATTTCTTATAATTCAAAGTAGCAAAATTTATTATCCTAAAAGTATGAATAATCCAAGATTTTTGGAAATGAAAAACAAAATGATATAAGGTCGGCTGTTTTAACGCTGATTATCATTATCTAAAGCTTGTACTTCTATTTTTATGTTTTTCTTACGCTCAAGAACATTATGTTAATTAGAAGTTACATAACACACTTAAATATAACATTCATACGTAACAGCTTGAAGCATGCAAGAGAATGTAGAGAATGATAGTGACATATAGGTTTAACCATACTTTGCTGACAACTTTTAGGAGTTCGTCAAACTACATACTTATCTGAATAGCCAGCCAAATCGTTATATATTTCGTGAAGTAACTTAAGTTTCTTATTAGAAATATTTAACTTATTCGACATGCTCACTTTCCCTTTGTTAACGAGAACGTGGCTTTTATCATCATAAGAGGATTTCCGTTAGGTTTAATCTGTTTAGGAGGAAATTAAAACCTTCCTCTTTTCTTTTAAATTTCTTGATTGGCACATGAACTTTTTTTTGTCTGATTATATGAAGTAAGAAATTCTTTGAGTTAGGCTAATGATTTTCTGAAATGGTATAAAGAAGATACAATATATTAGCCATTACAAGACGTTAATGTTAAGTAACGCGGTGATATAGAATATAACAGATATTCCTTGTTAGTCATTACAAAATCTTAATGCTAAGTAACACGGTAATATAGAATATAACAGATATTCCTTATTACTCATTATAAAACGCTAATATCAAGATAAGGCGGAATTGTGAAATAGAACAGATATTCCTTATTAACCATTACATAGCCTTAATATAAGGCAATATGATAATTTACATTAAAACAGATTTTCACTGTTATCCATGAAAATATCCTAATGTTAAGTAACATGGTAATATAGATTAAAACAGATATTCCTTGTTAGCCTTTATCAGACGCTAATATTAATGTTAGGCGGTAATATAAAATAGAGCAGATATTCTCTGTTAACCATTATGTCAAATAACGTGGTAATTTAGATTAAAACAGATTTTCCCTGTTAGCCATTACAATTCGCTAATATCAAGTAGCGTTTTAGCATAGATAAATAACACAGGTAGAGAGATAGAGAGAATGATATTCTGTGACAGTTGTTCATAGGTAGTTCTCTTTAAAACGCTAACAATAAAAGAGTTATTAGAGTTTGCTATAATAGTTTGTTTAATATATCACTTGGGTTCACTGGATCCAGAGGCTACACGTACAAAACTACCCCCCCCCCCATCTATAAGGGGTCGCATAACTGAATCTGTTTACTTTTTAACAATAGCCTCTAAAGCTAATGAAACTGCGCAGTTATCCTTAAAAGATGTGCTACGTACGCACACAAATGCTAAATATAAAGATACAAACCATTCAGTAGGCTTAGATAATCTAGGGTAATACATGATAAACATTTAGGAAGTTCTGCTTCAAATCTGATGGCAACACTAACGTAAGGTATAAGTAACAATGTTAAAGTAGTAAAAATAGAAATTATTGGTTATGCCAGTGCCACCACCAAGTTTATCAATGTCGTTGCTTTGAAACCTAATCATCACTTGAACATACGGTGAACATACTTTAACTGGCCAGTATTTAAAACTAGTAAAGTCAATGTTACGTTAAAGTCTGATTTTTTATTACGTTTTATTACATAAAAATGTTACACGTTAATGATTCTTCAGACGCTATATGTATAACGGCTTTAATCCTTTTTTTTTCCTTCATCTTTTTGGCTTAGTAAGCATTACTAATATAGAACTGCAGCTACAGCGATTTGAATACTCTTGATTTTTAACTGTTGGATTAGGCTAAGGTTCGAGGATTCCAGAGGAGTAGCAAAGATAGAAATGCAGAATAGTTTAACATTTGGCAGCTTCTACAGACATTAATTTCTCCCTCAAAGGAACTGCTTTTGGCTTTCGAGTTCTGTTAGTCTATATTACTGCAAACTCATCGAAAACTGCTGTAACTTTTGTCATTGCTATCTTTAATTTATGATCAGTCATTTAAACTATTTGCTAATATAATGTTATATCTTACTTTACACAGGTTAACAAAGTATTTAAGAATCCGAATGCTTTTATTAAACAATATTGCATGCACTAAAAAACTAATGATCAACATAATAAGCAATGTTAACCAAGCACAAACTGAAAGCAGTATATATATAGTGCTTGTTTGCCTAGGATTATTATTTTCTATATATTTATCAGTATATGTTTGTAACCTAACTACTGTGCTATTTGCCTGAACTTCAAAATCTATTTATATGTCCAGTAGTTGACAAACACAGAATAGATAAACCTTATAAACAACAAACCTTTAAATGCCTGCATTTTCTAAACCGCTGGCCCAAAGACATTTTTATAACAGTCAAAAAGACTCTCTTTTACAGGCAATTGATCGATACCTGAATCGATTTAGACCAACAATAGAGATGGTATAGTCATTTACAGTTGGAAATTTTTTTAAATGTACTGGCGTTTTATCTTAACATACAATTTGTGCAGTGACCAAGATCAGAAGTTGTAGATCGACCCGGGTGACTCGAATAAAACACACATGTATAATCTACACAACAAAAAAGATGCTACGAATTACATAATTCACTGATAGATATCCAGAAAATAATAATTCTAAGCAAACAAATACTGATAGATAATAATAATTCTAGGCAAACAAATACTGGTAGATATCTCGAAAATAATAATTTTACGCAAACAACTACTGACAGAAATCTATAAAATAATATGTTAAGGCAAATAGGTACTGACAGGAGTTTAGAAAAGTAGTTAGGTCTAGGAAAATATAATGAAGTCTTCTATAAAATCGGCAAGTTTAAGCAAAGAACTACTGACAAGCATCCAGACGAGTATGTATGTTTAAGCAAACGCATACTAATATTCATCTAGAAAAATAATTAGTTTTAGGGAAATAAATGCTAACAGACGTTTGAAAATGTCAGTATCTTTAGGACAAACAATTACAGATATATTACCTATATATAGGTAAGTAGATTTAGGAAATTAAAAACAGATATCTAGAGAAATACATTTTTTTTGGGTAAACAAACTGAATGTATATACAAATATTACAAACAAATAGAAGGATAGATAGATAGGTAATATGTCGGCGATAGAAATAAAATTATATAAAACTTATTCAACTCAACTGGGTTTAAAACTTTCCAGTTTCATTGATCAATGAAATCTATTTTCAAAATCTTTCATTTAAAGCACTCCGATGGAGGAAATTGAGATGGTAACAAGTATAAATTGAGATGGTAACACGTATAAATTGAGATGGTAACACGTATAAATTGATATGGTAACGCGTATAAATTGAGATGGTAACACGTATAAATTGATATGGTAACGCGTATAAATTGAGATGGTAACTCGTATAAATTGAGATGGTAACGCGTATAAATTGATATGGTAACGCGTATAAATTGAGATGGTAACGCGTATAAATTGAGATGGTAACGCGTATAAATTGATATAGTAACGCGTATAAACTGAGATG
>NW_013665695.1:1102044-1109330 GCF_000517525.1 Limulus polyphemus | reverse complement strand
AAGTTGAGATGGTAACACGTATAAATTGAGATGGTAACACGTATAAATTGATATAGTAACGCGTATAAATTGATATGGTAACGCGTATAAACTGAGATGTTAACACGCATAAATTGAGATAGTAACACGTATAAGTTGAGATGGTAAAACGTATAAATTGAAATGGTAACACGTATAAATTGAGATGCGGCATTTAAAGCAGTCGCAATGCAATCTTTACTTAATCGCAATCATACATTTTAAAGTAAACAAATCCCTGCAATTAAATCAATTAATAAATTAATACTGATGCTTTTACACATGGAGCCTTAAGTCTGTCTAGCAGATTATCATGTAGTTAATGCTTTCGCGGCTTGGAGTTTGAACCTTCGTAACACATGCAATTAAAACGGATTAAAATAATAAGTTTATTTTCCTTATAGCGGCTTTGACGCATGCCTAGTTATCCTGGCCCTGAGCAGAACTACACAGTTAACCTCTTCTACTTACTACTCAAATAGCGAAATTATGCATTAATTAGTATTCACTCTACCTTGGTTAGACTTCTGGTAGGATTAACACAAAATTCATTAAAAGTTTTCACCATATTATTCTACTTCCCGAATGGATTTAAATATATTTTATTCAAAGACATGTACTATAGACATACATAGTTGTATGACAGATTTACCTAACCATTAAGTAGGCGGAGAACATATCTCAGAAAGCTTAAAAACATTTTCTAAGATCTAAACAGTTTTCCGTATGTTTGTATTTCTCGTACTTCCCCCAATATGAATTGATTATTATATTATAGAATTTTAAGCAAGATGTTTTGTTTTTTTAACCTTTTGGTTGTACAATTCTGTTTACATTTTTTATTTGGTTCCGTCCCCAGTCGATCGAATGTGCGCATTGCACACAAAATAATTTCTAAATAATGCACTTTCAAACAACGCAATGTGTCACTAAAGTCAAAGTTCCAATAAAAGTGTTAAAGCAGACATCTACGTAAGTTGACGTTTTATACTTTTGGTACTAACACCTTTATACAAAGCAGTCACCTAGCTTGTAAAAATCATTCCTCAACAGTCAATAAACAAGGTTTTCAAACCGAAACTATGGGCATATAGTTTGTAGTAATCTATCATTAGAGTTACTTGGATCTACACAATTGTATTAAACTTTCACTGATAAAATATATATTTTTTGGCTTATAATGCTATATGCCTAATATTACATATTATATTACCCAAATTATTGAGGCAGCACACTTCGAGAAAGCGGTGTCGTGTCTTGCAATATGAGTATTCATTTTAATATGGAGTGGAAACAACTTTAGTGTTAATCACAGCCTATATTTTGCTACTAACATTTGCCACCAATCACTGATACATATCTAATGAAGTAGTTAAACGACTTTTTGAATAACAGCTCTAAGTTTTGGGGTCTGTTCTTTTTTTTGTCCTTCACCGATTCTCGGTAACGTCTCAGGAGTGTTTCAATTGAATTTATGTTGGGATTCATCGCTGTACATGATGATTTTTCATTATTCTTCTCAATACTAATATTCAAGTATCGTAAGAGCTGACACTTTGCACACAATCCTATATTGAATATCTAATGGCCCTAAGCTTGTCCGTGAGGCCTAGCAGCATTATATTTTTTGTAATAATGGTTTCTTTTTAAAGTTCTATAGAATAAGTTAAAACTAGATGGACTGTTTCATTACACATCAAATTCCAAAGTGTGCATGGACTGAGGAACGATTTCTTTTAGGCAGTCGAGCATATATTTCACATTAGTACACGTCAAGTGGATCTAATTATCCACAGTGGATATGAGTAATGGGTAGGTGAACTGAAGTATCTTAAACAGTAATAAAAATGAATGATGCATTCAATAAACATACCTGTTAGGAAATTAGAAACTAATATTATCAACCGATCAGAAGATGTGAACAGAAATTTTGTACACAAAATATAGTTTCACATTGCTTCTTCATTTGCGAACACAGAAGACATTTCTAAATCTATACAAATTGTGGTTTACAATAATTATTATCAATGCTTTAGTAACTTGTGTAGCAAGAGCCAATACAGTTTCGTTAATAGAAACTAGTTTCACTTTACTGCACAATTTATCGTTTTCGAATGCACGGAAAAAAAAAACCGTCTGCATTGTCAATTTACAGATGAGGGTCATATTTCCAATAAAACTTGCTACATTGTCAATTTACAGAAGAGGTTCATACTTCCAATAAAACCTGCCTCCATAGTCAATTTACAAATGAGGGTCATATTTTCAATGAAACCTGCTACACTGTCTATTTACAGAAGAGGGTCATATTTCCAATTAAAAGCAATTCCCATCCTGATATGCTGCATAATTCGACCAAAAAGCTAATATAATCAAAATTTGGACTAAAAATACACTGAGTACTAATTCAAGCTATCTTCTACTTAATATACTACAAGCTGATTGTAAACAAAGTCATCTTAGGATTAAATTGAACACTTTTATGTCACGAGAATTTCCCTAATTATGCATTCAAAGTAAATGCTGGCAACAGCTTTAAGGTAGGAGCAATTTTTTGCCAAGAAGTATTGAATATTATACAGTTGTACATGTTATTGTAAATTGTGTATCACCATCACTGAAAGCTGTTATATTGATCTAGAGGTAAGATGTCTGTAAAAATGTAAGACTAAATGGCTATAAGAATAATATAATAATGTGTTGCACACATTTTAGACTTTGATTTACTTTAATTTAATTTGACATATACAGATTGGTTTCATCAGGTCTATTATGTCTTGTTTTATTCAGTCCAACTGTTGCAGCTATTAACTTTTATAAAAGGTCAGTGGAACATGCTTATTACTGTTGGGGGTGGGTGGGTGCTGTCTCAGTACATTTGGTAATAAGGTGTCTATTGGAACTCTTCAATGACCAACCAACCATAGCTATACATCTCTACATATTTGATTTCAATGTGTGTTTTTTGAAGTATGCGTAAAACACAATATTTTCAAATAGTCTTTTATTGACTATCTATGAAACTCTCTTTTAATTCTTTCTTCATTAATTCTGTTTGGAAGAAAGTTTTAAGCAGAAATACCGAAACAAAGACAGGTTTCTCTTCTTTAGTAATTTTACTTTTGTTTTTATTTAATCTAAAGGCAAATTCTATTGCCTTTTTTCATCATTTTACGCTTGATTTACCTGGTCAAAAATTACAAACAAAGAATATATATACGTCTAGTATACTTCACAGAAAGTAAAAAAAACAGGAGAAAAATGAACAAATTTTAGATATACAATGTGTGGATATTTGCTGCCAACGTGCAAATATTCTGTTAAATAGATATAAAGACACGTATTTTAGTGAATATTTAATGATATTTTTTCAAGGTTCAAAATCATCTTAGTCTTAAGTTAGTCAACATATGAAAAATAAATGTAGTTTCTTAAAGACACGCGTTAGTCTATTAATAATTTCCAGAAATATCCTTATATACGCAGCATAATTTATTTTGATCTAAGTCGTGGTATATAAAGTTTGAGGCAATATGTTTTAAAATTCCATAACTAAATGACGTCATGTGTAAAAATATCATAATATATTTATGGATTCTAGGTTTTTGACTTCATTAGTTAACCCGGGCGTGACCTAGTAGTTAGAGTGCCCGGACTGTGAATCTGAGCGCCCATGGTTCATGTAAAATTGTCACAAAATCACCTTGAGGCCATGGGTGTGTTATAAGAGTGACAATGAAATATCATGATTCGCTTAGAGTATCCCAAGATTTGTAAGTGGGTGTTATTGACTAGCTGTCTTCTCTCTAGTCATTTCTTTCAAAACTGCGAATGGCTAGTGCAGATAGCTCTTGTGTAGCTTTGCGTGAATATGTGAAACAAACAATAAATTTTTTTTCGATCTTAATATCAATTCCATGATAAACAGCACATTATTTTAAACACTTAAGTCAAGATATTCTACCTAATATTGATTGCATATTTTAAATAAGTGTTGTTATTTTTTTAACAGAGCGTTTGAGAATTTTCACACAAAAGCTACACATAGCGTATAGCCGCCCCTACTTTTAAACTGATAATTGAAAGGGAAGGCATCTAGTTAACAGCATCTATAGCCAATTATGGCTATTGTTGACTCATGGAGCAATAAGAAGTGACCGTCTCATGAGCGCATCCACAGCTCCACAGTTTAAAGGACGTTGTTGTGGAAAGGGGTCGCCAACCAATAATCCTCGAATTTACAGTTCGTTCCCATAATCACTAGGTCACATGCTTGGCTCTACATAACTAGAGAAAACAATATTTCATCAAAAATTATTTGGTCTGAAAAGTTGATGTATTTGTGAATGTGGTATGGAAGCAGTTAAACTTTAAAAACCATTAGGAAATATGCAAAGAGTTTCCCATAATTCAAGATAATTAAGCGTGAAACGGGCAACTAATTATCTTTAGATACCTTAAAAAACATAGTTTCATAACTTTTTATTTTCTTTATTTGTAAGCCCAGAAATTAATGAGACATTTTTCACTGTAAACACGGAATGACAAATCACTGTAAAAAATGTTGCAGCAGTTACACGGGTAATTTAACTTTAATGGATTTTTCAGACTGCCCATAAGGAAGAAGTTAAGGATTCCAAGTGCTAAGATTGGTGTATTTCAACGCAATACATCGTACTAAGGTCAGAATTTTAAATTTAAAAAAATGTTTTCTTCAATAAGCATGTCAAAGTTGTATCCTGACAAAAATGTTTTTTTACACATCTATCAAAAATTATATTTGTATTTTTTTTATTTGCCTTCTATATTTGAAAAGCTTGCCTTGGAAACATTAGCCTTTTCTACAGGACAGAGATGGTTTGTTTTTGTTGTAAAGTAGTACAGGTATTAAAACTATCAGAAGCTTTGTCTGGCAGTCATCTTCCACGTATTATAGTCATTTTATAGATATGAAATAAATGGGTAGGTACGACTTTAGTACATGATAATCAAAATTCGATGATTTCATGACTATTTAAGCATAGAATTATTGCCTATAATTGCATACAAACTTAATGATAGGCATACACCAATTCACTAATATTTGCATTTATTTTACAAGTACGAGGCGATAAAGTTATTGTATTCAGCGCCACCAATCGGTCGGTAGCCAGGTTACCCTTATAAAGACGATCGTAGCTTACCAACGTTCAATAGAGATCAAGCGCTCGTTCAAGTGAAATGCGAGATCTGTCTAACATCACCAACGTAGCTGTTTTCGAATCACTGTGCTTTGTTGCCCCTGGGAAAATACGAGACATATACTAAAATCTGGCGGTAAAAGATAAATTTGAATGGCGGATTTCCTTCATAACCTGTTATCTCGCTTGTCGAAGCAACAGGGAACGCTTGTGGATAACACCTGCACAGCTATTTCATTTTGGTTTACAACAGAAATGCTGCCATCTACCTTGTTATTCTGGTTTCTTCTATTCTCAGAAATACAGACCGGTGAGTTGTTCTGGTTCTGAAATGAAGTAAAAATGTAATAAAATTAGTAAAATCGGAAAGTCTTACCTTTCTGAAATATATAGAGTACACTCAACTACTCGCCTGGTTCTTTTTTTTTTTTTACTACGAGTTAGCTATCTATCTATCTTAGAAATTTTAGTCATTTTCTTAAACATGAACCAGCTTTGTTATGTTGGATATGCATCATTGTAAATACTTGAATATTGAATAGTATGTTCATCTTTCTTGTTTTGATAGATTGTATGAAATTCAATAATCAATGATTTTTTAAGCGTTTTAATCGTTATATGCTTTACTTTTTGGTGATTTGATTTACGACCTTAAATATTTCTAGTGGGTTTTTATATAGTATTCATTCTCAGTGTGGTTAGTTTACTTTTAATCAGAAGTTCTTACTATGGTCATTCCACCTAAATGTTTTTCTATAATAGATTATGTCTTTTCATCTATATTTGAAAAGTTTTTGGTGTGTTTTATAATACATTCTATCTTTCAACGATAAGTTTTTCGTGTGTTTTATAATACATTCTATCTTTCAACGATAAGTTTTTGGTGTGTTTTATAATACATTCTATCTTTCATTGACAAGTCTTTTCTTCTTCAACGTTTATATTATACATCTTATTTTTCTATATATTTATCTAGAAGTTATTTGAACGATTTTATAAAACATTCCATTTCATGTCTTTAGTTTATTCCCAAAACAATTTTGACCGTTTCAAATAGTAATAAAAAGAGGTGCAGGTGAAACAGTAAAAGCGGTGCAATTACCATAATGGATGTTGTGATCAAATGGTGTTCCAGATACCTAGAGGTCTCTCGCATTGTAGTTTCTGTATATGTTACACATATTAGATTAAAATGAATCAGCCAGTTGTAGGAAGCTACAGTAACATCATACTAAGTTGTAGTATTCTATATAGATAAAAACAAAATTCAATTAGACTTGTTTATTTTTAGGGTAAAAGTAACCATGAACCTATTAGTAGTTTAATGCTAACGCGAACGATGTTTGTGCCAATGCTACGCACATAAAATTAATTTGTTGGATAAACTTGCATATACCAATTTGAGAATGAAGAAAGTTTTTTGAATATTTTTCCTGTGTAGATATGTCTTGCGTCCATTTTGAAAAATATTTTTTTTTGTGTGTGTAGCACTTTATGTCTTTTTAATAGGGAGATGTTTCGCCTAGTTTTTACGTTCGATTCACGCTATAAAATTCCAACCAAACACTTATTCAAAACGCCTGTAAAACAAGCTTCAGTGTGAGTATGAGTTAAAGGATAACATCATTTGTAGCTGGCTCACCAGAAAGCGAAGGGTAGTTAATAGAGAGAAATATACTATAATATATCGATCACCTGCACTTATTCAAAACGCCTGTAAAACAAGCTTCAGTGTGAGTATGAGTTAAACGATAACATCATTTGTAGCTGGCTCACCAGAAAGCGAAGGGTAGTTAATAGAGAGAAATATACTATAATATATCGATCACCTGCACTTATTCAAAACGCCTGTAAAACAAGCTTCAGTGTGAGTATGAGTTAAACGATAACATCATTTGTAGCTGGCTCACCAGAAAGCGAAGGGTAGTTAATAGAGAGAAATATACTATAATATATCGATCACCTGATATAGTCTAGTTATATAACATGCTTATTTGAAACAATACACAATTTTATGAACTTAAATAAAATGCTCCGCACGGAAACTGTTCGCGTTGTGACCACATGTTTCTTAAATTATATTTGTTC
>NW_013665695.1:1082585-1101108 GCF_000517525.1 Limulus polyphemus | reverse complement strand
TACAGAAGTTGCACTAGCCGAGCCAGTCTCCTGACAAGAGCCCCATAGAAAACCTCTGGGCCATACTCGACGGCAAGTCAAGAAACAACCAAAAAAACCAACTTCGAAGAGCGATCTACTCCAAGTTTTGAAGCAAGAGTGGGCGAAAATCCCACAATCCATAACGAGTCAGCAGATGTACATAATAACTACACAACGAGTCAGCAGATGTACATAATAATTACACAAAAAGTCAGCTGGTGGAGACAATATTTACTCAACATGTCAGCAGGTGCACATAATAACTACAGACCGAGTACAGAATAATTACATAAAATAACTTGACTGCAGTTACCTCACGTAAAAGATGAATTTTATAATAATGATATAAAGGCATGGCTTTTTTTATGTCTGTACACAGCGCGGTCACAAGTAAATAGACACCACTTTTTCAGAAAAAAGTGAAATTTTTCAGTCATATTCACCATGAATTGATATATTTATAATTTAATTAATATCTAGTAGATCTTCCTTTCGCTTCATGGAGTTCGTTGATCCATTTGGGCATCGTGAGAATCATCTCGTCAATTTGATAGTTATTATGTACATCTGCTGACTCGTTATGTAATTATTGTGTGCTCCTACTAATTCTTTGTGTAATTATTATGTATGTCTACTGGCTCGTTATGTAATCATTTGATGCTTCTTCAATCAACCCGTCAGTTGACTCGCCAATCTCAGGGGCTTCCCGACCATGTTTATCAAGCCAAGAACGGCTTCTGATTGTTCGTCTGTATCCACTTTAATGCTTACAATGATATCATGTTGGCGAGAGCGATTGATTGTAGCCGGAGGAACTATTGTGTGAAGTTCGTTATGGCGCGTTAACAGTGGCACGCACGTGATAGTTGGCGGGTTTCTTTCTCCAACGTGTTTCGACAGGTCTCATATGAGTACAAATAATCTTGAGATGCATATAACATATTTCTCTGTTTTACTG
Organism: Limulus polyphemus; assembly: GCF_000517525.1. Taxonomy (NCBI): domain Eukaryota; kingdom Metazoa; phylum Arthropoda; class Merostomata; order Xiphosura; family Limulidae; genus Limulus; species Limulus polyphemus. The sequence goes on along the minus strand of NW_013665695.1, from coordinate 1,100,129 downwards.
GTGTTATATTTTAGAAATTAAACTTTCAAAACAACCAAATATTTGTTCTCATGTCTTATATCTCTGATACAATAGACAGGTTGTTTATAAGTTACATAAAAATGCTACTTCCTATTTTCATTCAGATCTAATAAAAGAAATAACAAATAGACATATGGTTCAAAAACATTCACTTCAATATACGAAGTACACGAGAGAAATGTGCGGCTAAAAGTGCGAGCCCGTTCAGCACTGGGCTTTGATCCTACAGCCCACAAATAACTAGCCAGGCCGAATTAATGGTAGTATTTACAAATAATCTGCATCACAACTTCAAACATTTTCGGAAACGTAAATCAACAACAAGAAAGACTATGAGAAAAACGAAAAGGTGTCAATGCTGCTTTGTACAATAGAAATTTAATTTATTTTTCGTAAAAGTTGAAACCCATTTTTAGACCCTTGCAAATGCGTGTTGGGCATTTTTAAAATTATTTATATATTTTTCTTCACACCCCTAAACTGGAAACGAACGAATATACGATGCCATTTATAACATATAAAATGCTAGCAAACCGTATGACCTCCAACCAGACAATTGGTTTGGAAGTTAGAGACAGTTATAAGAATTTCGTGTTATTTTAAGTCTGACATTACGAGCCAACAGGTTTACAAAATAACCGCAAAAGGAGTTAGCATGTTCGCAAAATAATTAAACAACATTTGCAGGTGTATACAGCAATTACACAACAAGTTAGCAGATGTATGTACACAATAATTGCTCAACCAGTCATCAGGTGTATGTATACAATAACTGCACAACGATTCAGCAGGTAGAGGCAATATTTGCTCAATATGTCAACAGGTGCACATAATAAGTACACAACGAGTCAGCAGAAGCATCAAATGATTACATAACGAGTCAGCAGACATACATAATAATTACACAAAGAGCTAGTAGGAGCACACAATAATTGCTCAACCAGTCATCAGGTGTATGTATACAATAACTGCACAACGATTCAGCAGGTAGAGGCAATATTTGCTCAATATGTCAACAGGTGCACATAATAAGTACACAACGAGTCAGCAATATACACTTTTTATTAATACAATGCGAAGGTTTGGAACTACCAAGAAAAGGTTTAACAACTCTGCTTTTTGGCAACGTTAAACAGAAAACAACAGTTTCCGTCTTTGTCAAAAATCTTTTCCATAGTACCGGTGAATAAAGTGCGTCGTTATGGTTTCCAGAAGCAATCAGTTAAGTAGAGTGATAATTGTGTTAAAGTTGAGAGAAAGAGGACCCATTGACCCAAAACCATTGCAACAAATCTGAGCACATCTTCTAATACCTTTGACGAGATAAAAATAATGATTTGAAATTGAGGAAGCCAAAAGTTCCTATTCGTCCAACCAATGTCAATGTTTACAAGAAAGATAGCAGAAGTACTGGAATCAAATAAATCCCATTTATAGAAGCAGACGTCCAGTAGAGTGTATGGTTTGTAGAAAGTTTGTCAAAATGTGAGCTCTAGCTCGGATTGACCTTCCCAGAAGCTAGCTACAGTGGAGATTGCAGTGTCGGGCCATAATTCTAAAGCATAACATGCAGTCCTCTACATTTGTAAGTTTCTACAACAGGCAGTTGGTGTCCATTTGAAACTAAGATTCATTATGAATACTCTGCCTAAACAACCTATCAAAGATAACCGTTTAGATGTTTTGACACAACTTAAAAGAAGGTAAATAAATTTGAAATTGTATTGTTGCTGGTACTAATCAAGAAGGTTAGGTATGTGTTAACGCTCTTCTTTCAAGTTCATTAAGTTGACAAATTAGTAAGAACATCATCTAGTTTGTTTAAGAATGAATTATCATGTTTAAGAGAGCAATATTCGAGATTCTCAACCTGAATGTATCTAATCTAATTTAAATCTACTGAGGATAGGCAACACATACCTTGGATTTTTTTACTTGCAACCCAATACGCTTACGGCAAAACAGAACGGAGCTGGCTTAATTTGCGAATATGATTAGTTCTGTGTTGGAATAAAACATTATTATTACAAATCAGATTAATCAATTTTTAAAATAAATAAAAATAGCCTAGAATCTAAATTTTTCAAAATGGAATGAAGAAGCCTCTTAGTTGTATATTAGAGATTTAGATAACTTACCAAACAAACCAAAACATACACCTAAAACTTATTTCATCTTTGTAGAACTGTACTTGTGCTTCTTTAAGTTATTTTGACTGACAACTTCTATGCGAAGGACTTTTAATGCAAAATAAAAAACTTTAAAAGCTTGCACCGAATCAAAAATTCTAGGTGAAATACATTCTTATGAGCACATATAATATTTCTGATATTCTAAAAATAAAAAAAAAGTCTCCTATATGTATTAAGTAAAGCCTGAATCCAAGGCAAAGAAACATTTCAAGATACAAGATATTACAAAGTTAAAATGATTTCTGATTAGACTGAATTGATGAAAAATATTTGCCAAAGTTTTACAGTGAGACAAAAACATTTTATTGGTTTAGTTTAAACAAAATGTGGTAACATTATTAACTCAGTCAATGAGTTTGTGCAGAAAGATTAAAGGCAATCAATTTGTCAAAGTGCATTTCTCACCCACGTCACCTGGTGAGACCCTAAATAAAACTATGAAAAACAGTCTTCAGGTTTTCTAAATGTCTACATAATCGACGTTCCTAGAGAGTGCAGTATGTCAACACGACTTTAAGTAATTCTCTAGCGTCACTATCCGTGGGAAAGTTTAGAAATAACTACTTAAATAATACAGGCTTAAAACCTCCTCTATATCCCACAGATTATAAATTTAAGTGTGTAAATTTAGAGCAGAGGGACAGGTTAAGCAAATGGCACTAATCCAGTCTGCTCATAAAATAAAAATAACTAATTAAAATGTCTTAATGCAGAGAAGAAAAGTGAGATTGGAATTTTCAACCTCGACATCTTATGCACTTGGGAGCTAAATGACCTGATCAGAGACCTCTAAGGTCAACGTACGGATGCCCCTGATTTTGAACTAGTAAACAGAGGAAAGGTAGCCAGCAAGCAGCAATCGCCACTATAACAGATTTGTTCGGTTCTTGAAATCGAGAAACAAGATTGACTGCCATTTTTATAATGCACTTACAGCTTAAAATATGGATCTTGTTCAGTGATATCACGTATCGAACCTTGGATCCTTCGAGCTGCAGTACAGCCTTCTCACAACTAATCCATGCCTGGCCCGGGAAAATATAATACATCTAATCCATACAGATTATCTTATTTTAACTTAATATAGGACTTGGAATCATAGTAATTGCAAAACACCCTAAAAAACTATTAATTAAAATTTAACATAATACATCATAATTACAAAACAGAATCGCCCACATTTATAAATTCAATTTTAACATAAAATATTACACTATTCATAAATTCAATTTTAAAAACCCCTCCTTTATTTACAAAGTACACAGACATGTAAAAATATCTTAATAGTAAACTTAATATTCACCAAGTAATCTTTCGACTGATTGTAGAGTCTCATCAAGCATAATTCAATTCCAATACTATAAATAAGCAAATTAACGTTATTACATTGGAAAACGCTTACAATTTGAAGAGAAGCAGAAGCACTGACTTCTGCTAATTTAAAATCGACTTCCATTAAGTAATCACCAGATTATATCGAATCTCCAATTGTTCCTCATCCGCAGTTACACTGACTATTACGAAGTTGTTATCTGTGATAACAATATTAAATTTTGTCCAAACATGTTATGCATAGGTTGATATTTAATGGTAGTTTAACACTAAATGTTAAATAGTAAATTATAACTGTTTTTATATGATTATGATTTATAGTGTTTAAGTTTATTTAATATTTGGAATTCTTTATTGTCCACTTCTCCGAATCCTAGTTAAATTAAAATAAGGGAATGTATATGAATTAATTTTTCTTTCATTTTGTTCACTGAGATTTGAAATAGCCAATTAGAAAAATGTATTTAATTATCAGACCTGGTTTTCATAGTTTCCTAACCCGTTCTTTTCTCTAAATTTGCACGCCTAAATTTATAATTTTTAGGATAAATATATATGTGTGGAGCTTATTAGTGGGTTACTTGTATTATACTTTATAAGTAAGTGTTAAAGTATATGGTTTTGGTAATATTTTGAGTTTTAAAATGTTTACTCTGTCTGAGGTTTCCAATTAGTAAACCCTCTGTCCAGTTTTAGGTAGCAAGTGTGGGAAGCTAATTTCGCTAGTTTTTAGAACAATAGAAGTATTATACTTACATGCCAATAAGAATTTACTTCATCTAGAATTTTTGAAATAACGCAAACTTCAAGTTATCCCATGATATTTTACTTTTAAATTTTCTGCACATAACAGTCATCAGTCGAAATAACAAAGTTTTCAAAAAGATGTAATTGAATTTAGATATAATTTATTTACATTTCTGAAGATAAAATTAAGGAGCTTCTTAAATGCTTTATAAAAGTTTGTTTTTAGCGAGATTATAAAACGGTTGTTAAGAATTAGAATAATGTTTCATGGCAATCTAGAACTAATCAAATTCTCAAATTAAAGTAGTTCCATACTGGTCAACATGGCAATTGGTTCTTGATCAAACCAGCTCTGATTAATACAGTTGTTAAAAGAATCCAACGTTTAATGGAAAACAGTAAATGTTTATAAATGAGATGGTCTCCAATCTCAAAATATAATAAAAAGTTTACTGAGTAATTTACCGTATAAAGATAAAAATCTTTAGACTGGGCACAATCTCGTGCATCCTATACACACTCTTGACGATAACGAAGTAAGACATTGAAACATGTCTAGTGTATGAGACTGTGCCATGATTTGAATTACTGAAAATATATTGGTACATTTTGAAAACAGTTTTACTAGAAACAAACACACACACACACACACACACACGTTAACTGTAAAAAGTATTTTATAGCTTTGTGCTCTCTTGTAAATGTTACAAATTATTTCGCTGTTTTCTAATAAATAATAAACCTTATTCATACAGAGCTTTAATCACATTTTATAAGAATGATGTGAATCCGGTAATACAGTGGCATGTCGCCCACATGGGAGCTGATGTGCCACGAGTGACATGTTTATAATTTGTTTATTTGGTTTGACTCTTCAACAATGCAATGACGTCACGAAGAAATTTATGGCTGAAAAAAGTGTTACAGCCATTTTTCGAAGAAAGGTATTTCTATGGCGAAACTATAAACGACGTCAGGTCAAAGATACAACATCTTAAAAAACGATTCCTTCAATTTTCTACAAGGAAATTGAAAAGCTTACACTAGATAGAGATCTTATGACTGCAATGGACTCCAAAACCACAACTCACACCAATCTGGAGCAGTGAACTAATTTGCAAAGTAAATGTTATGATTACTATGAGGATAAATTTCAATTTAAGAATCATATAACTCTCTCTTATTCGGGCCAGGCGTAATATAATTGTTAGCGTGCTGGATTCTGAATTCGTGGGTCTGTGTTTCTTACATCTTTTCATCAAAGTTAATTCTTCTGCAAAGAGTAACTGTTTAGATTCCTGAAGTACGATTCTTAAGAACTTTCACCAAATTAGCTTTAAAACGTGTAAGAACAAAACTGTTAAAATGAGTAAATAACCCTGAAAACGATGGTTCATATTTTATAAAGATATAGACAAATTTTAAAACTACCTTTCTGACTATGTTCTAAAGTAGCCAAGAAAGGTAAACTAGATTCATGTTCATGTTCAACTGCAAATTTTATGTTTGAGTGTTTAATATTTAAACACTGTACGAATTCATTAACATGATTTTGTGGTTGTGAAATAGTGGAAATGTTATTGCCATAACGTCTGTAGGAAGGTGATTCAAAACCAATCGAATAGTTTTTCAATCGTAGTTTTCAAGAAAGTTTAAGAAGAAATGAGCCATAAAAGGAGCAAGCTGTGATTCCATTCTGCTCCATCGACTTGATCATAAATCGAATTATTAAACATTAAATGCGAATTTTTCACTGCACACAGCATCATATTAGATAAGAATATGTTTAGACAACCTATTCGGTATATCTAAAGATAAAAAAATTAACTCAGTAGACAAGTCATTGGATTATGCTGATGGAATATTTAAATATTATAAAATATCTACATTAAAACTGGCTGCATGCACATTATCATTAAACTTCATTTTCTGCAAGAAATTATAAAACCTGAAGCTATCTGTAACGTGAATTCATTAATTTTTGTCGTTGAATGAATTTTAGTAAAAACAACAGAGTACCAGTTATCATGAATGCTAAGATTCGAAACTATTGGTCTTACGTAATAATTTTATTTATCATCTCCAGGTGAATTGTACATTATTGTGTATTTCGAAGAAGTAGACGAGAGGTTTGCAGATCATTGAGAGCCAGAAGTTACCCGTGAAATTAGTTGAAAATCAGATGTTAACATAGGAATTGAGAATCACAGTCCGACGTTAGACGTATTGAAATTGGAAATCTGCGGTGTTAATTTATGGAGTAACTTTAAAATCAGAAGTTTGCATTAGTGTTTGTTTGTTGTTATGCACAAAGCTACACAATGGGCTATTTGTACCATACCCACTACAGGTATTGAAAACAGACTTTTAGTGCCGTGAGTCGAGAGGCTTACGGCTTAGCCACTGGGGTGCTATATTAGTGTAATTTAGAATCAGAAATATTAAATTGGAACAAACTTACAAACAAACTAATTGCATACTTATGACTATAACAAACTCTAACAATACTTTCTGATTGTCTGTTAATTACAGTGTTTTTTACTAACACAAAAATTATCGTCTTATACTTCATTCATGAAATTTTCATGTATGAGTCTATAAGCTATAATTCTTTTAATTCATTTAACAACAAAAAGCTGTTTTTATTTGCTGGAAAATTAGAACATATAGATGGACATTAAAACTAATTTTGTCAGGCACAGAAAATTTTTCACATGAACAATGGCCAGATTGTTGATAGAAATACATTTACGCCAAGATACTAGCTGTGTATTTGGCAGGAAAAAAAAAGCAATATGTGAAATACTTAGTGTGTAAAAACAACCATTTAATCGAAATTATCTCAATATTTTCATTTTATCTTTCCTTAGATGTTATTTAACTTAAAGAATACGATGCATATCAACGTAACATAACAAATATGAAATTATATATGTGACATGAACCTGCTTCTCCTGCTAATTATTGGTAGGTGCTAAGCTGTTTTAAAGATTTGCTTCGTTAACAGCTGCTCTTACCGTCAACATTTTAACAAAAGGCAAAGCTTTAGTTTGAAATATGAAAATGATTAACTTAATTTACAATAAGCAATTATAAATAATTATTTATATAGTACTTGTGAAAATTTAATATCATGATCTGGAGCAAATATAGTTATATTTTTTTTATCAAGAAAGAACATTTAACGGTCCTAAGCAACAGATGGTGCTCATATTTGCGTCTCCATCTATCGTCTATCCGTGCAACCTACCAATTGTTATCTTATTTCATAATAATTTAGATCTATTTGGTTATTCGTAAGTAAAGGTAGGAGGCACATTTTCTGGTAGGCTTTATCCTATAAACGTAGAAACGCATTGAAACTACCAAAGAGTCATTTAAGACCTTCAGTGTTTAATTCTGGTGAGAGATTTAGCAATTCGTACTGTTACAGTCTCTGCACAAACGAGAGGCATATACTTTAATTTGGCAGTTGTTTTCTAGGATGAATATTTAATTATTAGTGCTTAGAAATTATTAATAACCTTCGTTGTGTTAACTGAACCACAGTAATTGAAGGAGGAAAGTTTCTTTATCATACTGAAACGGTCGCATAAGCTGCATAATGCCATCTCGCTAAAATTCTACTGAATGTCTATTACTTTATTTATTTTGGTTCACGTGTAAGCAACAAGTTGGAAGTGTGCCGTCAGTGAGTTTTCTTTACTTGATTCTGAATAATATTTTCTGAGTAATATGCAAGCTCACCAAAACATCTAGAAAAAAAATCCTTTATTGAAAATCCCAGTTTCAACTAAATAAGACATGAATTCTAATTTCAAGAGACTATAAACTGACAGGTTTTTGACATACATACGTTGTTCTTTCTTTTTGGTCTAAGCAATTTCTTATTGCTGTTAATGTAAACAGATCCCGAAATATATAAACAGAAAGTAAAGGAAGTTGAAAAGAAAAAGATCATTGATCCTCAATGATTTTTTTTTTGAATATGTATTAATAAAAGAGTTTTCGTATTGCAGAACAGTTGAACTTGTCACTCATATAAAATATAATATAATCAGAGTTTACTTTGTTATGTCACCCTCCCCCCACCAGTGGCATAGGGGAATGTCTACAGACAGGCCATTATGTAGCTTTGTGCGTAATTTCCATTACGAACAAACTTTCTTACGCTTTTCGGTTCATAATTGCACAGTTTCGCTTGTGAAGTTTTTGATCGAATTGTATTTTTCTAGAGAACATTGTGTAAAGTAAACTTTTTTACTTTAGAAATAATATTTTAATGTGACATCGAAATAATGGAATATTATAATCATGATTGAAGTCTTACTTATTTGAAGTTGGGCTGTAAAAGACGCGTTTAATTATATATTTTGAGAAAAACAGCATCAAAAGTGTTCAACTTGAAAGTTCAATAAAACGACTGTAGGATTTGAGACAATGAGTCTCAAAAGAAACAAAAGACCGAATTTAGATGTTACAAGTATATACATGTTATAAAAGTTTGGAATATACATCAAATGATCTCGCACAGTTTACAATTCAAGCTTTACTATTGAAATTAAGATATTTATATTAATATATACATTAATATTACACGATAAACATTTGTTATTATCAACACACGTCTTTAATGTTTATTTCTTCATTTTTTTTCTTTACCAAGAAATTTTCTTGAGCTTCTAAATTATTTAAAAATTATTAATAATTTACATTAACAGAAAGTTCACTTTTCTTATTCCACCTTTTTATTTTTATCTTTGTTTTGTTTATTAAAGGTTATATTATTTCCCCGAAAGGGGGCCGAAGGCCGCCTGGAGGAATCACGTGTTTTAGCCACGCGCACAACTATACAGTAGTGTGTTGTCTGTCATTCGGTTAGTAGACACTAAAATACGTCACGTAAGATACACTTAACGTTGGAATTTGCACCGTGACGTGAGTAAAACGTGCGTATGCCATGAATCACGAGAAGCATTATGTACTCTGTAGGCTACAACACAGCATGACATATGAACTTGAAAAGCAAGAAATAAAAATATTTGTTACTCTTAATTCTCGTTTTATTAACTTTTGAAACAAAACACTTTCAGGGGCCCTGCGGAAGTACATCTAGTTTGTATTCTCTTTGTATTTTGTGTCTCATCGTAGACAAAACGGGATACACTCGTATTCAATAAATTGATCACTTGGTAGTTACACAAATTTGTTTCTATTTGAATTTATTTTTTAAATATTTAAAATCCCATTACACGCTGATGCTAAATACTCTTTTGTTTGAAGAACCTCGACTGATGAAAAAGTTTTATTAAATTTTAATTAGAAACGAAAATTCCGTAAAGTTACGACCTGTCATGAAATCCTTTTTTTATCCTTTTTTTTACTTTGCTTGAATTTATTTTGTGCACTTGATGTCAACAGACATTTGAAGTTGATATAAGTTTGGTAATTTATAGAGAAATATTTCTTGCAATTCATTAAATTTGAAGTCATTAAAATATGCATTAGATCGTGGAATTTGAAGTCATTAAAGAAAGGCGAAAGCTGGAATGATTAATTGCATTTATTCCTCAGTGATACTATTGGTTACATTAACACTCTATTTTAATCACAGTCATAAAAAAGTGGAAATATAAATGTCCTTTAGGTTAGTACGTAAGTATTATGTGCTTTCCCTTATTTTCTGATTTATACTTTCTACAAAGGTTCTTAGAAGTTAATTATATCATAATGATTATAATTTTCCAGCGATAGCTTGAAAATACGTATTTTTTTGTCTTTCAAAACATATATTTTTAATAATTAAGAACTCTACATAGCACACTAGAAAGTATAACTAACAACTATGATTATAACCTGTAAATAAAATTATGAATTCAGATGTCCGTACGTGCAGTATTTACATCCACGAACAACAACTTCCGCTTTTCGACACTGGTGAATAGTAATTAAAGCTGTATGTATGAAGTTCATATTCCACGGCTATGAACGTTCACAAATTGAGAAACAGCACATTCCGAAAAGTCATTTCGCAACTTTTCTCATCAGCGATTGGTAATTAATAAAGCACCTGTGCACTAATAGCATTTCACGGATTTTAAGCCAGTATTTATTACAAGCCTACAACCACGTCAACCAGCTGCCAGGAATCTCACCGTGCACATGAATAGGATAGTTATCTCTTGCTGTGCATGACGTAAAGTAAAAAAAAAAAAAAAGAAAGAAAGAGAGGTGAATTAGCATGACAATTAAAGCTTTTTTCTGGCTTTAATGCTAACTTCCGATGCCATAGTGTTATCATCCAGTAAAAAGACATAATTATAAGAAGCACAGAGGCTATCGGTAGTGTTTTAATCTTTTTTTTTAATTTGTTTTGTTAAACAACGACCGCAATAAATTGTGAAACGCCAATAAAAACTGTCATTTGATAATTTATCATTCCTTCAGTTTCCTGACACATTGTCTAATCTCCTACAAACCGCATACAAATAGTACCTAAATGGTAACTCGAGCTGAAGGGATATAAAACGTGTATATTTATTCCATTAAGGATTATTGTCAAACTTTAATACCTTACATCGTAAGTCACGGTGCTTAGATTATTCAGTATATATTTCGCAAAATCATTTTTAGCGTGACCTGCATGTTAAAAATATGCATTGAATAAGCGTATACGAATATCCATTCTTTTTGATAGCATTTAATGATAAAAGTTGTTTTCCGCAAAACGAGCAAAATTCCATTTAACAAAAAATTCTCTTCTGATAAATCTGAGTACGCCTTCTTGATGAAATCATTACATTTTACAAAAATTCTCTTTTCAGCAACAAAACAATTGTTTGTTTGTTTATTTTTCAATTTCGCGCAAAGCTACACGAGGGCTATCTTCGCTAGCCGTCCCTAATTTAGCAGTGTAAGACCAGAGGGAAGGCAGCTAGTCATCACCACCCACCGCCAACTCTTGGGCTAATCTTTTACCAACGAATTGTGGGATTGATCGTCACATTATAACGACCCACGGCTGAAAGGACGAGCATGTTTGGTGTGAGAGGGATTCACACCCGCGACCCACAGATTGCGAGTCGAGCGCCCTAACTATCTGGCCATGGCGGGCCGCAAAAAAACGAAAGGTCTTGTTAAAGTACTTTTAGTTTGCTCAAGATGGTTTCTTGTTCTCGCCTGGATGAAAAAAAAATCTTCAATAAAAATTTGAATCTATGAAAATAATGTTATTTATGAATTTATACATTACACGCACACACGCATGCTCACGCACACTTTGCTATAATGTGATGACAAAAGTTGTTTCAATAAAATATAATGAGAAAAACATTATAATATATAATAAGATATATAATAATTCTTAAATGTCACATTTTGTCTTCTTGTGATGCTTTACGAATTATCCACATGCTAATTTTTAATATATTTTCCAATCTTACTTAGCTATTAACTATTCCCCGTTGAACAACTACAATTCACCTTCAACTTCTGATACCATTTTGTATTAACATTCGACTTTCCAAACTTCTAAATGTCGATTTAGTTATTTTGTTAGGACTATGTTCGTCATAATATTTATTCAAGCCTAATATATTCAAGCATATTTATCTATACATTTACACTCCTATAAGTCCAAAATGTTGTAACCACGGTTTCATAGATTTTTAGCAATCTTTTTCTAAAAGCACAAACACCTCATTCTCAGGTGTTACTTAAACGTTATTTTTAGAATGTTTTCCACACAAAAATATTCAATCTTAACAATAGGAGAAAATACCCTAGCTAAATGGTCCACGTTTTATGTGACAGGAACTTTGACCTTTTATGATAAGCGATGTTACGGAAGTTCATTGAAGTATGGCCTACATAAGCAAGAGAATGTTGTATCAAATTGCGCTTGCGCAATATTTTTGTTGTAATCATTTTCTCACCTTTACAAATGAATAAAATTTGTCGATAATTAACAAGTAAAATATTCACAATAATTGCTAGGTAGTGAAGATGTTAGCTTTGAAATATAGACCGATTTAAACTTGGCTTAACTTCTTTTTTTTATTAAACTGTCCAATAATAAAATGTTTTAAATTTATCTTCAGGTACAAGATAAAAATGAAAGTAAATTGATATGTTTTTAAAGATGAAAGAAAACATTTTTTACAATATATTGATTTATTAATGGTTCTATATACACGCATATGCACTTGCTTGAATAGACCAGTGACAAGCACTTAAAGTAAAACCAGCGCGCATAAAAATATATCTGAATCCACGCCTATTGATAAGTTAAGTCCATTATCGTGTTCTAAACACAGTCCAGATGTCTATAAACACTGCTGCTCAAAAGAATAATTGCAGACACTTTTCTTTTTCTAAAAAGGTGAAATAGCTGAATAGCGTGCGTTTGTATAGATATAGTCTGTTCAACACTTCTTGAGCGAATCAACTCATTCAGCCAAATTGAAAAGTTCTTGCTTGTTGCTTGTTTTTGCCATTTATTTCATGTTGTACTGAAAACACGTGAAGCAGGGTCACTTAACGGAATTACCTGTTTTTAATTTCCTTCTCTTGGTTGGTTTTGCCTTGGTTGTCATAGGAAGTATGAACAAAAATATCTTACGAAATTCTCTAGCAATTTGGCGTTACCTGAAATTATGTCATGCGAAAAAATGTTAGCATTAATGAGGCACAAACGTTAGAATGAGACTTGTGAAATGTATAAAAAAACGTTGTCAAATATTTTATCAAGATTCGATTAGATCATTCTGAAGAGTAACAGGGTCTTATAATGCGCCACTACGTCTTTTTGAAGAGTAATATGCTCTTATATTGCGCCACTACGTCTTTTTCAAAAGTGACGTGCTCTTATAGTGCACTAACATGTCTTTTTGTAGAGTAAAATGCTCTTTTAATACGCTATTACGTCTTTTTTAAGAGTAACATGCTCTTTTAATGCGCCACTACGTCTTTTTGAGGAGTAACATGCTCTTTTAATGCGTAATTACTTATTTTTCTCAACTAGTATGGAGGATACAAATCTAAACTATCGAGGTCAAAAGAAAACGTACCACTATGATTCCATATAGACCAACCATAATAAAATACTTCATTAAAAAAAAGGTGTGAAATAACACTTTGCTTTCGAAACAATCATATGTTTAGGATGAAAAAACGACTGTTGACTCATCTAACTGATAATGTGTAATAATTATGACAACTTTAAATTTTAACCAGTAAATAATGATATTAATAATAACTTCCGATCAGATTAAACTGCATAGTTATGGCGAAACTAAGAATTTAACATGATCATCAGTATACCTAATCAAATATACTTTTATTACATATCTACTTATAAAGATTAGAATGCATTGTTTAATCAGTTGGGTACCCTTACTATTAACGATATTTTCAGTTGTAAATACAATAATATCTCATAAGGTTTGTCACCAGTGGCTCAGACGTAAGTCTGCAAACTTACAATGCTAAAAGTCGGGTTTCGATACTCGTAATGGGCACAGTACAGATAGGCCATTGTGTAGCTTTGTGCTTAACCACAAACAAACTCACGAGGTTCGATTAGCTTAGGAGATTTAGGATAGCCCTAAATACAAATTACTTTACGTTTTTACTGCAAAAAGTAACAGAGAAATTTCATTCTTTTGAAGTTAAAGCTGCACAATAGACTATTTTGCTTTGCCCATCACAGGAATCAAACCCGAATTTTAGCGTTATAAGCCCTCAAGCTTACCGTTTACTGCTTGTTATTTAAGATTATATTAGAAAATGAATACCAGCAGAACGTTCAAAACACTGAATATAAAGCAACCTGATGGCAGGGAAATGTTTGCAGATTTTACAAAAGTGATTTGTGTAAAATAACGAAAATGTAAATATTCTATCAAATAAAAACGAATTATTAAAAACTATTCTTGTTTATTTACCAATGTAAATATATATATATTAGGTTTGGTGAAATGGGTCTAGTAGATTGCCAGCTATAATGGTTTAGACAACTAAAAGTTTGCACATGCATCAGTGTAGACCATGGGTGGGCAACCAGATTTTCTTCCTATCCACACTATTAAATAACACAGACAATTTTCGCTAAATAAATTTACTTCAGGATTCTAATGACAGTCAAGGTCAATTATAATCACAACGCAAAAGTAAAAAAAACAAAAAAATACTTTTTCAAAATTACGGCCCCCCAGTGGTCCAGCGGTATGTCTGCGGACTTATAACGCTAAAATCGGGTTTCGATACCCGCGGTGGGCAGAGCCCAGATAGCCAATTGTGTGGCTTTGTGCTTAATTACAAACAAACAAACAATCAAAATTACGTGAAATTTCAATGAAAGATTTGTCATCTTTTTCTCTGACCAGCTAAAAAACACACTATCGATGATTCTACGAGTTGTCCACACATTTTTGCGAAATGGCCACACTTGGCCATTGGCCAATGGGCTGCCCACACAGGGTTTAGACTGTAATAATTGTGAACACAATGGGGTGATTAGGCTTCTGGTTATAAAAGGATTGCGGTTTACACCTGCATTTTTTTCTCATTAAATGGCTATTATTTTATTGCTTTTCAGAATAATCTTTGTAAACAGAAAGTTAACGATCATTATTATTATAATATGTTTTTATAAATATGGTGCCAAAATTTTGCCTATTTTTTGCAGGAATGATATTCTCTGATTACCAAGTGTTATCTAACGACAGCAAAAAAGACTATATAAGATTATTATCTACTATTCATTACAAGCATTTGATTTGCCCAAATAACCTTGGATGTTTTGTTTATTTAACATCAGTCTAGCATTTATATGAAAACTGAGTTCAAGTATGAAATAATTCTAAGATTAGTTTAATAGGGAACATCGTATTTGGTAAGCCAAAAATATTTCAGGGGGGCCAGCCCCCCTCTCCTCGCCATCGCTGGTCCTGCTTAACACAGATTTCCACATACACAGTATATATCATCGTTTTAATGAATATCAATGTTAAACTATTTCATCTCCTGTACTATATTTGGCTGAAATTATATATTGCATCGAGTTTTATTTGTACGTGATTACTCCTTTCATAATTTGCAGGTTACTTCATATATGCTATTTTATGCGTTGTTATTCGTTTCTTGTAGCTCATCGTTCTCTTATTTAGGAATTATCTGATTTAGTTTTTCAGTGAAGAATTACAAACTGTTAGATATATTATTCTATTCTAGACTAACGACAGCTTGCTATTGAACAGTTACGAGAGTTCAGCTAGTCATACATCTCTCCTCCATGTCCCGTGGGGGGGGGCAGCGGTAAGTTTAAAGACTTACAACGTTAAAATCAGAGATTCGATGCCATGCGGTGGACATAGTGCAGATAGTCCATTGTGTAGCTTTCCACTAAAAAAACAACTACAATAATTATCCTCCATAAACCTTAAAACTGACTGTTTTTGTACTTCGTAAGTAAAGCCGAAGTCTCGTTCATCTCGTAATTCCAACTTTTCGGTATTTCTTTTGCTCAGTTTACACATTCCCCAGAGCCATGTTCTACAACAGATCAAACAAACGTTGAGAAGTAGTTTATCATAATCAGAAAGAACTCGAAAAGTAAAGAGAAGAAAGAGCAAATTGCGAGAACAACAGAAATCCTTGCATGATTTCTCTACTGAACAACACACTTTGGCTATCATTCATTATGATGATAAGATCAAAAATGTATTGAGAAAGTGACCAGCTCTAGCAAATAACTATTTGTAACTCCTGATATTTTAACTAAAATTGTCCTTATATGTGAATATCTGAAACATATGTTAAAAAGTATGACTACCAAGTTGACTAGGTTATATACTAGCTGACAGTAACAAGGTTATATAATAGGTCAAACCATAAATGTTTTTTTTATAGCTCGAAATGTCACACTTCGTAATTTAAACTTCTCTGACTTTATCCTTATTTGAAAAGAAAAAATAAAAACGAACCAAAATTGAACTAGGTTATAAATCATAACATTATATTTTTATTGTCGACTTACCAAGTGATAGACTAAGAGATGCTCTAAAGCATGTTCTAAACTATCTGGAGCTGAAATCCCATTATACAACAACCAAATCCAGCATGAGTAATTTTGTTATCTTAGAACACCAAGAAAAAGCTTTTTCATCTAACCTCTCTTAATTTTACCAAACAAACCCCAATATTAAAATTGATACAGTGGTTGTGGTTTGCCATCTTTTAGTGGCTCAGCGATAAGTCTGAAGGATTTTAACTCTAAAAACCGGATGAGCACGACTCGTCTTTAGCTTTTTTTCTAAACAACAAACAAAAAAAAAATCACCGTCTATCAATTCTACGCGAATTAGGATAATGAATCCTGGTCAGCACAAACAAGATTAAGAAGAGGATTATTTTGAGTATTTTATCCACTATGCTGTGAAACTTAAAAATAAAAATCATTCTTTAGGAGTAATTTTGTGTGTGGCATTAGGTTTAGGTCCAAAACTGGATTTTCACTACACAATAGAAGATTTTTGGATTTAACTAATCTTAAACATGATAATTCATTAAACAGTATCCATCATAATAAATGCTCCTACGAAAGAAAAGTAGGATTTTCCAGTTTAGACTGAAATTGTGAAAAACTTTTTGCAGTAAAAAACCCAACAAAACCAAACCCAAACACACTCACATTCCTCGCTTTTTTTAAACACAAGAGTGTAAAAGTGTAATATATACTTACAAGCCATGAACGAAAATTGCTAACCTGATATTTTCAATGCACTATCGCCTTTAACATCGCTTAATTTGATGCATGGACACTGACCAGTCCGGTATAATTCAAAGGTACAATATATATAAGTATTTTTACTTTCAGAACGACAATTAGGTTTCTTTCTAAAAGGGCGGATCGTATCATTAGCGTTTGATTCCATTTCAACTATCAAAAATCCACCAGGTGGCGATGGGGCATATTAACCTTTTTAAAATATTACACGTAAACAAAGGAAAACCGGTGTTAAAACATGAATTTATGACATGACTATAGCTTGAAGAACATTTTAATAACATAATAAAAAATATTGTGTTTCTGTGGGAGTATCAATTACTAACAGAAAGTAATTTTGGAGTAACTTTCAAAGTGCAAGAATATATATTGCAAATTCTGAACAAATATAATTTAAGAAACATGTGGTCACAACGCGAACAGATTCCGTGTGGAGCATTTTATTTAAGTTCATAAAATTGTGTA